>NW_020954608.1:16766939-16804991 GCF_900497805.2 Vombatus ursinus
AAGAAGAAGAAGAAGAAGAAGAAGAAGAAGAAGAAGAAGAAGAAGAATGTGTGGGGAAGCCTTCCAGTAAAAGGTGAGATTTTACTTGGGAATTAAAGGAAGACAGGAAGGTCAATAGTCAGAGCAGAGGAAGGAGAATGTTCCAAGCTTGAGATAAAGTTAGAGAAAATTCTCAGAGCCAAGAGATAGCCTGTCTGGTTTGTGAAAGAGTGAAGAAGTAAATGATAGCAGATTGAAAATTCTGGTGTAAGAAGACTATAAAGGTAAGAATGAATTAACTTATGAACATTTTCGAATGTGAAACAGAGCACTTTGTATTTACTCCTAGAGGCAATAGGAAGACACTGGAATTTATTGAGTAGGTGTGAGTGTGTGTGTGTGTGTGTGTGTGTGTGTGACATGATCAGACTTGCATTTTAAGAAAATCACTTTAGTGCCTGAATGGAAAATGGACTGGAGTGGGGAGAGATCTGAGGCAAGCAGACCCACCAACAGGCTATAGCAATAATCCAAGATTGAGACTATAACAGTCTACCCAAGAGTGATGGCAGTGTCAGAGGAAAGAAGGGAATATTTGAGAGATATTGCAAAGGTGAAATAGGCAGATCTCGATAACAGCTTAGATATTGAGGGTAGAGAGACAGTAAGGAATCCTGTATGACCCCCAGGGTGTGAGCCTGAGGGACTGAGAGAATGGTGTTACCCTGTTGTAGTTTGTCCTTCATTCTCAAAGTACCATGACATCAGGGAGATGATGACATGACTTCCAATTAACTTTGATTTGAGTGAGAGAGGGCTGTGCAAAGTCACCAGCCTCTCTTTCTCCTCTGGAGCCATCTGGGTCCCATGGTGAAAGATAGATCAGGACAACTGGAGATGGCCCAGAATGCAGTGGGAGACCTTGACCTTTTTAAGCTAAGGTCTTTTCAGGTTTTCACTTTGAGTGAGGCACACCTATTCAGTGAATATGCACATCTCTTTAAGAAGTGAGTCAAGGGATGGTCCCTTTAATAAATTTTTAAAAAATCAAACTGGGAGGGGAAGACCCTCAGTTTTGCTGGCCAAAAGAGAAACTGTTACTATTTACATTCACTCTGACCCATGAAGGTCCCAAAACAGCCATTAAGTGGTGCTGCTTGGGCGGCGACCTATTGTTGTCCAATCCATGAGCTCCAGAGTGAATTGGGTTTAAGACTTGGTCTTTGAGAAGGAAATCTAGCCAGTTAACCACAAGTTAACTAGGTAGATTTTGGCCATCAGAGGAGGAAGAGGAGGAGTTGAGTTGCTCAACTGGAACTGGCCAGCTGGGTCCCCATTCAGGCAGCTCAGACCACTCACATGCTGTGGTTTGTCCTTCATTCTTGAAAAGGACCATGACATCAGGGAGATAATGACATGACTTGTAATTGACCTTGAGTCAATTTTAAGTCATGTTACCCTGTATCTAATAGGGAAGGTAGGAACCAAGGAGAGGTTTTAGGGGAGAAGATGATGAGTTCTATTATGTATATATTGAGTTTAAGATGTCTACTGGACATGCAATTCAAGATGTCTGAGAGGCACTTGGAAAAGTGAGATTGGAGATCAGCAGAGAGATCAGGGCTGGAAAGATGTAAGAATCATCAGAATAAAGATGGTAAGTAAGTCCATGGGAAATGAAGAGATCAAGATCACACAACTTGTAAGGGAGAATTAGGATTCAAACCTAGTTCCTTTAGCATTATATTCAACACTGTATGGTAACTTGATAGTTTATTGAGCATCCCTACAAACAGGCATGAAATCTAACTGATTACACCCATTACAAATTAATGGAACATATCTTTATTTGGGCCTTTGCTGCTCCTCAACAGTGTTTCTCTGCCAGCCTTACTAACTCTTTGGCTAACTCCCAAATAGAGGGTTGTATACTTTTTTCCTCTCTCTTCTCAATATTAACCATGCCACTAACTTGGAGACTTAAAGGAAATAATCTGACTTTTGACTTCACTTAGAAGTTTGAAGCCTCTGATTTGAACTTCCTCAATTCACTTCCATTCTTCACCCTTCTTCACATTTTATCTTCCCTCAAGTCACAAAAGAATAGACATCTTTATCCTTCATGACGCCTGCACCTTTTTATCCCATTCCATCCTGCATACTAAGGGACATTCTAAACAATAAGTTTAAAAGATCCCCAGAAATAATTCAATAATGTTTTATTAAAAATTTTAAACTAAAAAATAAATTTTAAAAAATTAAAAAATTAAATAAAAAAAAAATTTAAACTAAAAATGAAAAAATACAGATACTAAATGAACTATAAAATACAAAATTTCTATTCCAATTTGTACTGAAGAAGAATATTCTTTTTAAATATTCCTTGTCACATGCCTAAATCAAAAGGTTATATACAGTTGACAATGTGCTGTAATATATAGCTGCCATTTTACCTATTCTTTTTAACTTAAAATTAAAGAAGAAATAGGAAAGGATAATTGAAAATATAAAAATGAATCTAGATAAATCTAATTTTCAAGGATTTTATAAACATTTCTGAATCTATCTATCTGTATTATCATCCAGCCCACGTTTCTCCATATTGTCTACAAAGATAAAATAATTTTTTTTTTTCAAATTGCTTGGTGAAATCTTATTGACTTGTGAGTTTGTCAAACACATGACCCATGACCAACAATATACTGGAGTGTCAACAGAACTAGTTTAAAATGAAATTATGGAATATTTAACAAAATATGTAAAAATACAATAAAACATAGGTAAGGTTAATGTGTGGTTTTCTGATTCAGATTGTGGCCTTCAGGGAACCTTATGAATAGTTTAGTGGCCCCCATTTCTATTTGAATTGGACATCACTGGACTACAGTATATCTATGCATTTCCTCTTATCTGACAGACAAGAAACCCAGGCAAAAAAAAAGGTGATAAGGTTAATTTCTTAAGAACATAATGTTAGCTCATAATAACCTCTACTTCCCTTTCTAAGTGTACACAAAACAATCCCTTTATTATATGATCTAAAATTTTGCTTAGAAAGTCATGCTGCCCAAATTGTAGCAGCCAGGATCTTGAAATGCTATGGCTATGGAGCTGTAAGGGGAAGAGAGAAAGGTGTTTCTCTCTATCTAGGAAAATCCTCCCCCTGTCTTTCCTAATGCCAACAAAACTATTTCAAAGGTGTCTGCAAAGGGGAAAATATAAATGAGGTTTCACAAAAGCATTCAGTGGTACCGAGAAGAACCAGGCTAGTGTATGTGGTTTTTTGAGATATGTGGAGGGTAATATCTGTGTTGCGAGCTTTGCAGTGTGCAAAAAGAGACAATAATTACAAAGACTAATTGTTTTAGGTTTATATTTGACACAAGAGGAAACTGAGAATAAAAAGATGAACAGTATTTGCTGTCAGTTTTACTTCAGGAATTGTTTGAGAGTACAAATCAATATGAGTGATTATGGAAGTTTAAAGGTTTTAGACCATAGCAGTGCAATTTGGAAGCAGCCTGACAGGTAAAAGTGTCAGTACCTGAGGACAGATTGTAGGCATTTGGTACTGTGAGGCACGCTTTGTGGTCATGGAAATAGGGATGCAGATTATAGCTTGTTTACTAGAACCCAACAAGTAATGCATGACATTCTACAATGAGCAATGATGGAAAGATGAAACTTAAGATTATATCTAATAGAGCTTAACTAAATCATAAGCATCTAAGATCGTCTCTGGTTTTTCTGTTTGTTTCTGAAATAGTGTGGCTAAGTGCAGTCCGGGCAACCTAAAATACTTTGAAGAATTCATCTTCTTCTTTTTAAAAATTGGCTAGGGGGTGGAGCCAAGTTGGCACAGTGAAAGCAATGACTTGCTAGAGCTCTCCCCCAAACCCCACCAAATACCTGCTAAAAAATGGCTCTAAACAAATTCTAAAGCAGCAGAACCCACAAAAAGACAAAATGAAACAAATTTCCAGCCCAAGAAAACCTGTATGGTTGATCAGAAGGTTTATCGTGCCAGGCGGGGAGAGGAGCACAGCTCAGCGTGGGAGCGCGGGCCACAGCAACCCTGGAGCAGTCCTCAGAGGACTGAATCACAGACAGTTGTGGTGGTTTCCAGATTTCCCAACTCAGGAATGCCAAAGAAAACTTAGAAGCCAGTGGGAAAAGTCTGTGTCTGTTGTGAGAAAGAGAGAAGCTAGGTTTCAGTCACAAAGTACGGAGTGCGGGCCATGGCTGCGTCATGAGCTTCTGGCCCACACACTGAGGGGGAATCGAGTGGCTGATCAGAAGGGGATTGCAGGGATCTGTTTGCCAGTGCTGAGGCAAGAATCTCTTGCATTGCCCTTGCTTGGATCTGGGTCACAGTTCTGAGGGGTGGTTCTGGGGTGAGGAGGAGCGCTGGCATGGTGGAGCTTGTAGTGCTGGTGGAGAGACCCAAAAAAATGCTGAAGAAAATAACACCTTAAAAAAATAGCCTAACTCAAATGGCAAAAGAGGTCCAAAAAGCCAATGAGGAGAAAAATGTCCTAAAAAGCAAAATTGGACAAATGATAAAGGAAGTCCAAAAGATTACCGAAGAAAATACCTCCTTAAAAATTAGAATAGAGCAAGTGGAAGTTAGTGACTTTATGAGAAATCAAGACACTGTAAAAACAAATCCAAAAGAATGAAAAATTAGAAAACAATGTGAAATATCTCATTGGAAAAACAACTGACCTGGAAAATAGCTCCAGGAGAGAGAATTTAAAAATTATTGGACGATCTGAAAGCCATGATCAAAAAAAGAGCCTAGACATCATCTTTCAAGAAATCATCAAGGAAAACTGCCTTGATATTTTAGAACCAGAGGGCAAAATAGAAATTGAAAAAAATCCACCAATATCCTCCTGAAAGAGATCCCCAAAGGAAAACTCCTCGGAATATTGTAGCCAAATTCCAGAGTTCCCAGGTGAAGGAGAAAATATTACAAGCAGCCAGAAAGAAACAATTCAAGTATTGTGGAAACACAATCAGGATAACACAAGATTTACTGCTTCTACATTAAGGAACTGCAGGGGATGGGATATAATATTCTGGAGGGCAAAGGAGATGGGATTACAACCAAGAATCACCTACCCAGCAAAACTGAGTATAATCCTGCCAGGGAAAAAATGGTCATTCAGTGACAGACAGGACTTTCAAGCATTCTTGATGAAAAGACCAGAGCTGAATAGAAAATTTGACTTTCCAGTACAAGACTCAAGTGGAACATGAAGAGGTAAACAGGAAAGAGAAATCATAAGAGACTTATTAAGGTTGAACTGTTTACATTCCTGCATGGAAAGATGATATTTGTAACTCATGAAACCTTTGTCAGTATTAAGGTAGTGGGAGGGAAAAAATATGTGTATGTATATAGATAGACAGATAGATAGATAAACAGATAGATAGAGGGCACAGGGTGAGTTGAAGATGAAGAGGTCATATCTGGAGAATAAACTTAAGGGGTGAGAGAGAATTCTATTAGTAGAAGGAGAAAGGGAGAGGTTGAATGGGGTAAACCATCCCACAAAAAAAAAAAAAAACAGGAAAGAAAAGGCTCTTACAGTGGAGGGGAAACAGGGAAGGTGAGAGGGAATGAGTGAATCTTATTATTATGGGATTTGACTTAAGGAGGGAATAACATACCTCAATTGGGTATGGAAATCTGTCTTACCCTACAGGAAAATAGGGGGAGAAGGGGACAAGACAGCAGGGGAATGATAGAGAGAGGGCAGATTGGGAAAGGGAGTAATCAGAAGCAAACACTTCTGAGGAGAGGGTCAAAAGAAAGAATAGAATAAATGGGGGAGTGGGATAGGATTAAGGGAAATAGAGTTAGTTTTTCACAGCATGTCTACTATGGAACTGTTTTGCATGACTGCACATGTATAACCTATATTGAGTTGCTTGCCTTTTCAATGAGGGTGGGTGGGGAGGGAGGAAGGGAGAAAATTTGGAACCCAAAGTTTTAAAAACACATGTTTAAAAAAATGTTTTTACTTGCAACTGGGAAATAAGAAATACAGGAAATGGGGTACAAAAATCTATCCTGCCCTACAGGAAAATAGAAGGGGAAGGGGTTAAGAGAAGGGGGAAGAGATTGAAGGAAAGGCAGACTTGGGGAAAGGGTATTCATGCCATCTTGGGGTGGGGGAGGGGCGAGATGGGGTGAAAAATTGGAACTCAAAATCTTGTGGAAGTAAATGTTGAAAACTAAAAATAAATAAATTTATCAATAAAAAATAAAAAGAAAAAAAGAAAATAACCACAGGGAAAAAAAAGAAAAACAAAAAAAATTGGCATAACATTTTCCTATCTCAAGTACTGAGTCAACTCACCCATTCACTATGGTTCTACTTTTCTTTTTCAAAAAATACTTATTTTATTCTGAACTTAAGAAATAAAACAAGCATTTCTATAACATAATATAATGAAGAAAAAGACGATTGTATATGAAACTGCAAATCTATTATGTACAAATTGCTACTCCTTTTAAATATGTAATAAAGTTGTCATGCAAATTTCTTTTTCCCCTCCACCCCACCCTAGAGATTGATGCCATTAGACATAAATGCATGTTTGTTTCCATTCTATACTTACTTCTGTTTATCAGTTCCTTCTCTGCATATGGATAACACCTTCTTTCATATGTCTTTTGTAAATTTGGGTATTTATAATAGTCAAAATGACTTAGTCACTCAAAGTTGTTCTTAAAACAATATTGCTGTTACTGTGTACAGCAATCTCTTGGTTCTCATTTCACTCTTCACTATGATTTTCGAAAGATTCACAGTGATTTAAGGAATTATACCCATGAGTTGTGATATGTAGTTTTTCCAGACCTGGGAACCTGAACTCATTTAGATAAAACCTAAGTTCTCTAATTACTTGTCTTTTGGTTTCTTGTTAACTAGTTTTTTTTTTTCTATTTTTCCCAGTCTGAAGATTATACTCCTTAGTAGAGAAAACAAACGGAAGGTGAAAAGATCTTCTTTCTCTAGTTTCATCTACCCACAAACTGATGTGCTATTCCCAATTTGACCTTACTTTTCTCTTCCAAAAAGTTTTTTTTAAATTCAATATTATTTCCTTAATTAGTTTTTTCACTTTTCATGACTTTCTTTTTATTCTCAAGTGCCTGCCTTTACTCAGTATCAATTAAACAAAAACAAAGAAAGAAACAAAAAATAGTCTCTACCTCTAAAGTCTTCAGTTTCCTACTGAGGACCTGAGAGTCCCTTTCAAGCCACAGTATTTTTTTTCCATCTGTAAAAGTGGAATATATCTTGCCATATGTAACTCATAGGGTTTCTATGAAAGCACTTTACAAAACATAAAATACTATCAAAATTTTGGTTGTTATTGTATGACAGTACCTTGATACTTTTAAAGCATGGGGTTCTTTTCACCTCTCTTTATTCTCAGAATACTATTAAATAAATCCAGTTACCACATATACAAATCACATATGTCACTTATGTTTTCCAACAAATGATAGTAAAAAATGTTTCCTACTGTGCTCTACTGTATCATATCTGCCTTTATTCAATGTTCCACTCTCAAAGTTTTTACCACACATTAACCATACAACAATCTTCACTTTGTTTACTTACCCCTTCTAGTTTCAAAAGAATGATATAAAATGTCCGTCATTTCAAATTCTCTTCCCACTTACCTTTCTAGCCTGACTTCTGTTATTTCCCTTTACTCTCCATTGCTATGAAATAGGCCTTGTAACTCTTCTTCATGCTCAGTATCCAATCTCTTATATATGTGCCTTTACATTGATGGTTTTTCTATGTATGGAATTAATTTTCTCCTCATCTGAGTCTTGTACAACCCCTAGGTTCCATCAAAATGCAATACAGGTGCTACCTTTTAAGTAGAGGTAAACAGAATTGAATAGAATTCTTGATCTCTCCAATTGTCAGCAGTCTTGAAATTGCTTTCTTATAACTATGTATGCACTTTATATTCACTTTTCTGTGTACCTGTTTCCCTCATTACCACCCCACAGAATATAAGCTCCATGAAAGCAGGAAGTTTTATGGTTCTTTTTATTCCCAGTGTCTAGCAAAGCACTTTTACATGTATGTACTTTATACATATTTGTTGAATTGAATTGTTTGATGAATTTGATGAATGACTGGTGATAAATACTTAACAGAAAAGATGGCCACAAGTATAGGCACTATTAATTGACAAACAAACAGCAATATAAGAATAAAAGTAGACCATTAAATACTTTGTGACATCCCTAAATCAAACTTTGCTATCTTGCTGACGTTCTATCTTAATGAGTGGTTGATATTCAATTCACCATTTGCAATTTTAAAAGACTCAAAAATTAAGTTGAAAGAAGGGAAAATGTATGAATCTGTGAAAATCTGTGCACATAAATATAGCTTTATTGAAGTAAGAATACACAATACCCATTAGACATTGTCAGAGAATAATGTTGTCTTGAATGTCTTTATTCTCTAAGTGGAATGTTCCACTATTTCTAGATACAAGTTACATAATTGTTCTAAATACAATCAACCCTTGAATATCCATGGGCTGGATTATTTACATTGTGTTTCAGCCCTAACAAATTTTGGTTTCCCATTCATTTATTGACAGTGGGCACTTATTCAGCTTACCAGCTAATTTGTTTGATTTGTACATTCTCTTTTTACTTTGTGGACAAGAAACAGGGAAGTCTTTTGAAATACAAAAACTCAGGCGCCATCAGTGATCCAAAGGCAGTGCCATCAATCTACAGCAGTCAAAGAAATTTTCTTTTCTCTTCATGGCAGTCCCTAAGCTGTAAGAAGGAATAAACTAGGAGTGAAGGGTCCTCCAATTTTTATATCAATAACTCAGAAGAAAATAAGACTGAAAAACAAAATATTGTATTCCAAAATAGAAATATGCGTGATATTGTTGGAAGACTTAGTCATACCATGTGGATCTAGAGAATAGAAGTGGATGGAAGTCACAAGGAGGCAGGTTATGGTTCAATATAAGGAGGAATTTTATAATAATTAGAGCTGTCTGAAACAGTAATGAACAGTGTTGTGAAGTGATTAATTCCTTTTCACTGAAACTGCTAAAGCAGAAATTAGATAACTACGCTTCAGGGATCCTTTAGAAGTGCGGGAGTTGTACTAGAGAAGCAAGGTATAGTTTTTTTTTTATTTAATAAGTTCTAAGTTTTTTTTTCCTTACTATTCTTGCAGGGTTTTGTTTATGATACATGGAAATACTAATAATTTATGTGAATTTACTTTATTTACTGCTACTTTGCCAAAATTATTGTTTCAACTAACTTTTTAATTGAGTCTTTGGGATTTTGCAAGTATATAATCATATCATCTGCAAAAATAGATAGTTTTATTACCTCATCCCCTATTCTGATTCCTTCTATCTCTTTTTCTTCTCTTACTTCTATTGCTTGGATTTCCAATTCAATAATGAATAATATTGGTGACACTGGGTATCCTTATTTCTATTCTACTATGTTATAGAAATGCTTGTCTTCTTTCTTAAGTTCAGAATAAAATAAATATTTTTAAAGGTCTAAGATTCCAAATGTAAGATTCTATGATTATTCAGTATCATTTACAATTTGTGGAACAAATCAACGGAAGGGATTAATACACTTTGTTTTTTTTCTGAGAGCCCTTTTGGAAAACATTCAATTCAGTTTTCCAGGCATGATTTTACCATGTGATACATATAACTTGTTATGAAAAATATACTTTTATAATGTATATAAATATAAATGACATTTTATCCTGCAATAACAGAATTAAATTTGATTTAGTCAATTGCTGACAACTTTCTCAGAGCTTTGCCTTCTGATTTCTAACATGTAGTCTCTCTTAATATTATGGATGATTTTGCATTAGGCTCAAATACTGTTATCTTTCATGTCTAAAACTGTTGTTAATCCAAGTGATAGTTCTGTGCAGAAGGAACAAAAGAAATAAGAACTTAGTGATATTATGGTGATTTCAGCTAACCTGGCAAAACAGAGACTAGTGATTTTCTTCACAACACTGGTGATGAGCTGCTAAAAGATTTTTTAGAAAATCTATTTATAAACTATACTAAGAGTTTTACAGTAATAAAAAGATGGAATACTTAGAGGACACAATAAATGGAGTGTTATAATGGACTAGGAAGTTGCACGGATGCTCTTGAAGTTGTAAAATGAGACTGCAGAAATGTGCACTGGCAATCTAAAAAACATCAGGGCTAGCAGTTGTTGTACCTAGAACATTATTTTTTTTAACAATATTAGTAAATTTGGATTATTCTCCTTTATCCCTAGCAATGTGCTATAATGATTCCCTATTTAAAAACAGGATTTAGAAATCAGCTAATGCCAGGTTTTAAATAACATTACTCTTTCTTTGTTTTACTATATAATTAGTACATATAGAAAATATAATAAAAAGTAACTGAAATCAACTGGTACCTTTTGCCAATAGCTATGTAATAAAAATTTTTAAAAAGTTCCTTTTATAGGTAGCACTAGGGATATATATTTTACATCTCCTTTTTAAGCCCATGAAACTATTCATCACCTTTCTTTGTAACATCTTCCTATTAAAAAAAGGAAAGGAATTATTATATAAAACCTATCAGATTTCTGTTACATTAAAAATATGTAGCCTTAGGGTATTCCAGTACTCTTAAAGTATAGAATAACAACTAAAATATAAACCAAAGTATACTTTTCTAGTTTGGCTATTAAGATAATTGTGTTTTCAAAACACAAAATTGTTCTTTTTATCTAAGAATATTAAATTAGAAACCAAGACTCTATAAATAATTTTTCATTCTAACTTGAGACATGGATTAGGCCAGTAATTTCATTGAATTGGAGAACTCCCAGATAAGGAAAACCCCTCTATTAATACCAATTGGCACCTTCTCAAAGTTTCTTAGAGGACTGAAAGATTAATTGAATTCCCAAGGGTAACATGGAAAGCATGTGTCAGAAGCAGGTATTGAAGTCAAGTCTTCCTTGATCCAAGGCCAACACCTTGGATCTTCTCTACTACATTTGCTCTTAATAATTAGTTGAAGAATAAATTTAATTACAAAATAATTAGATGATTACATATTCTTTTGTGGACTTAATCACATACAACATTATGTGAATTTATAGCCACTACACGATTAGGAGGAAAGTGTTATACACACCTTGTAAATTCAACAATTATAAAAATGACTATTTATTTCAAACATTTTTGTACTAGTCCACTATTAAATAATTTCCTATGATCCTGGTAGGTGAAAAAGTATTTTATTTTGTTTATAAATGATATCGATGGCAGAGGAGAAAAAAAACAACATTCAAAGCCAATGGAATATTTGTAGTAAAGATCTTGTACTTAGGTAGGGACAGGTGCTTATACTCTCTTTGACAAGAACCATATTATAATAGCTTTGACTATAGCTTCATATATATGTATATGTATGTATGTATGTATGCATATATAACCCAGAAAACCAATAGTGATCTTACATATGTATTTATAAACATCTGGTTATGGTAAATGATTTACTTCAATCAGATAATCTGATATTTTCAACTTTACCAATCCTTTTTAACTTGGTTGTTTTATTATGCTTCTACTTTTTGGTCTTACTGATGATTTACAAATTTCTGCCCTGGAACTCTATCCTTGATCATTTTACCTCTTTTTTTCCTGTACTTCATCTTACATTCAAAAAGTATGACCATTTTTTAAAAAAATTATTTACTATTAAAATTAGGATTGTTTCTCATTTATACCTCCAACTTCTGCCTTTCTCTTTTTAATTTGTATAGGTATCTAGCTAGCATTTGGCTTTGATTAAATATGGAATGCTTACATCTCAATAATTCACTGACTCTAGTTCCTGCTAATTACTTATGAATTATTTCATTATGATTGTCTTTGTTTTACTTTTAAAAGAAAAAATATCAAAGTACTGGTGACATAGTAATTAATAAATGTTACATTGATTAAAAGAAAAACAATATTAGGTGTCAAGATAAATATCTGTTGATCTGATTTATTTTATTCCTAGAAAGTAAACATAATAATAGTATTTTATATTTGAACAGCATATTAATGTTGATCAAAGCATATTCATTATCATATAGTCATTGTTTATTATTCTCATTTTAAAACTGAAGTAACTGTGTCTCAAAGAGGTTAAATGACTTGCCTAAGGTCATACAAGTAATTAATTAAAGTATTAAATCAGTTATTTGAATTCAGGAATCATGATTCTATTTTCACAACATTTTTTTCTCCTTATACTCTCTGAATAGCAATTATATAAACAATTGGCTGTTCAGAAATTAGAATAATTAGCTATTGTGCATTAAGCCCACACTTATATGTGTGTACATCTATGTACATAATGTTGCAAATGATAATTTCAATAGTTCTCTAATGAAGTTTAATAACATTATCACAACTCTATCAAATGATGCTAATATAACTATCAAAAAACTATTTAAGAATGAAAGGAACTATAAAATATCAAAGGTCTAAAAATTGCTTATGGAATTTTAATCTAGATTATGCTTACCCCAAATAATAGACTACATAAAACACCAGGCACTGTGGTGGCATAGTACAATCCTTCATCAATAATATTATTCACTCTTTTGAGTCTAACATTGATTGTATCAAAATATGCTCTCTTGCCACTAAAATTTGAACACTGGTTGCTCTTCTTTAAACAGGCTAAAGCAGAAAATAACTTCAACATAATTTCATAGTAAACATTATTATCAAAATGCTTGGTAGAATTATTGGGAAAAGGAATAAAATAGAGTTTTGTGCAATAGTTGGATTTTTCCAGAGTTAAAATCCCTAAAATTACTATTTAAAATGACACATATGAAAAATGGAAGCTATTAATTTTTGCCAAAAAGGTCTTTCCTGATCCCTTAGTTTTTAGAGTTCACTTTCTTTTTTCCTTTAATTATTATGTATGAATTTACAGGAAGTATCCTTCCTGTAGAATGAAAATTCCTTGAGGTCAGTCACTGCTTCTTTTTTTTTTTCTTTGTGCTATTAGCACCTATAATAAATAGTACTTTGCACATAGCATGAACTTTGTTTCTGGCATTTGAATACAGAAAGTAAGTATAGGGTAACTGCATAAAGAATGTTCTTTAAGAAGTATCTTACAGAAAGGAAAGAGAAAGTAGGGATAAATATGAATAAGTATTTTTGAAATCATGGCATCACAAGTGAAGATAATTCAAATAAGAGTTGGGGGTTAGGAGAGAAAAGGAAAAGGGGTCTCTGAACTCCCCACTCATATGAGTTGGGCAATAATGTACAAAAACATCAACAAAATTAGAATCAAGGGATTGGGAGAGGGCCATGAGGATGTGATTATGAGTGATGATGAAAGGAGGATCAGATTTTTTCAGGCAAAGCAAACAGCAGACACCCAAGTTTTGAAATGTTTTTAAGTTAAAATCAAGATTTCTAAATAAGCTGAGAAGCAAGCAGATGGGGAGGTCAGTGTGTTTCTGAGGGAGAAGAGATCAGATTACCTCAATCAAAAATAAGCTTTAGTTAGTGATGATTTTTTAATTGAAAGAGTAATATGACAACATGACAGAGTGGAAAGTGAAATTAATAATTACTATTACCTACCCATAAAATGGGAGAGTAACATATGGCCTAAAATTCTGGCAGCTCCAAAATTTGACATAATGCTATTTTTAAATATTCACTTCTATATACCATATGACTTAACCAAACTTCATTCCTGGTCATCCTCTGTGCTTTCCATCATCTGGTCATTTACTCATTTTATTCCATACAACCAGAATTCTCTCAGCTCCCAAGGTTTTATATTCAAATACCCCAAGTATGCCGCAAGTCTCAACATTTGGTAACTGTTTAACACATGATACATTATATAGTAATTCACCTCCATTCAGAGTTTATGTGTTCTTATTTTTTTAAAGATGAATTGAAAGGTCTCTTCTTCCATGACACTTTCTCTGCACTACTCATCTGATCATGGCCTTTTACCCCTTTACTATACATAACCCTTTATAACTCTTCTGAAATCATATTTTTGTTATAGTTATTTCTATATTTGTCATATTCATGAATTATTTGATAGGTTCTCTGAGGATATTTTCCTTATCTATTAAGTAGGGACAATAATAGCACCACCCCCAGTTTGTAGTAAGGATAAAATGAGATAATACTTTAAAGCTATTTGAAAATCTTAAAGTGCTGGGGGCAACTAGGTGATGGAGAACACCGGCCCTGGATTTAGGAGGACTCGAGTTCAAATCTGTGCTCAGAGACATAACACTTACTAGCTGTGTGACCCTGGACAAGTCACTTAACCCCATTGCCTAACCAAAAATATCTTAAAGTGCCATATAGACCTCATAGAACAGAACTCATGCCTTATTTGAATTTGTTTCCATCCTAACACTTAGCTCAGCATTTAATAGACCATTAAATCAAGTTTTATAAGGAAAAGAAAATTTTAAAAATAATTAGTCCAGGAAAATTAGAAGTCTATACTCTCTATATTCTAAGCTTTAGATTTTATTTTTTCCTATATGCATTATTCCCCTAAACACTTATTAAGCACATTCTCAAAGGCTCAAAGAACTACAAAATACTCTGTTCAAAGTGATAGTTTTATTATGAATGTAAAATTTTTAAAAACAGTATAAGCAATGGATTAAACAAAACTAAAACATTTAAAATTCAATTTTGTTAAGCTTTACTATGAAATAAAATGAATCTGACTTTCTAAATCCAACTCCATCTCTGTTAGTGACTCTTATAGAGACTAATTTTCCATATTAAACAACTGTTAAAGACACATGTTTTGGTACACTTTAAGGTAATGAGTTCTTCCTTTTACATTAAGACACATAATATACAGAAAGCTGAAAAAAAGTATAATCTCTGTTGCAGCCATAAAAAACCCAAAACTGCAATATTTATATCTTTTAGTATTTTCTCTTTTAGTATTTGCTTGGCTCTGAAACTTTATGGTGATCTTTAAATTGCTAGTGAGACAGTAGGTGCTTACAGTCAGTCTTTCATCAGATAGAAACAAAGGTGTACTTTCTTATTTAGCTGGTCTATTATATAGACTTAAAATACTACAATTCAGTAATATTAGGCTATAGTAACAATAGGTTAAAAACATTACATTAGTCATGTTGTATAAATAAAATGTTATTATTGTGCATGGCTCTTAACAATTATTAAAAATAAAAGAATCCATTATCATCTTAATAATAAACCTTAATTTCCTGCATTTCATCATATTAAAACAAAGTCAATTCTTCAGATTCTGAAAAAGTAAAATTCTATAATATTTTAATCATCCTTGGATGCAACTGAGATCAAATGAACCAAAGATGGAAACACAGTTGACCTAGAATAAGGATCATGGATTTAGAGGAAGGGAACTTAGGGATCCTCTACTCCAAACCCTTCATTTTAGTGATGAGGAAATTGAGGCCCAGAGAAGGTAAATAACTTCCCTAAAGTCAGAATGGTTGTAAGAGGTAGAGCTAAGATTCAAAGTCAGCTCCCTGATCCTTAATCCAATGTTCATTCCATTGCACATTGCCTCTCAAGATCTTAACTTCATGCAAAAATAAATAAATAATAACAAAAAAGCCTGAAATGCTTCAGAGATGTTTTTGAATTTATAGAAAATAATACTGACTTCAATTATATATTAGATATCACATTTCTTGCCAAGAATGCAAAATACGTGGCACTATTACTGGTAGTGTTTGCTTTTTATTTATTTAGTCAATCTGGGCTTAAATTATCACCCTGCTGTTACTACTTGTGTGACCTTGGGTATACTATGCCTCTTCAGTAAGCATCACCTTTCTCATGAGGAAAATGGCAAGTTACTAGTTCCTAGATAGTTCCATTAGCTAAACCTATAGTTTTATGTCCCCAGACATATAATTTCAGTTTCACTTCACATAATTTCAGGACTATTTATTCAAGTATTTTTATCAATCAGCTTTAATGTCCCCTTTTTGGTCACCCAGTTTATTTTTCTATGGTATTCTTGCTGTAAAGGTTCTTCTTATTTCCTAGTAGTCCTATAGGCCCAGTATTGTTATGCCCCTACCAAGTCCCAGAACCCTGTTATCTCTCCTTGACTAAGTTTGAACTTCTCTGACCCCCAAGGGATGTGGTAAACAAGTGAGACAATGCTATAAAGGGATTAAAAGATGACAAGATAAGCACAGGAGCCTTGGTAGGCTGTTGTCCTTTTTGCTCAAAAAGGACCAAAATGACATCACTACGACAGGGTCAAGGTACAAGTCAGGCACAAATAGTCCATATGAACATTTGGAGTGGAGATATCTCTGAATTTGTGAATCTCTTGTTTCTTTTTAACTATTGCAATTCTGCTTTTCTCATAGAGCACAATACCTTCTTTGATGCACGGTTGGAGGCATAAGAGTGACTGGATTCTTGCCCCTGTCCACCCTTCCTTCTTCCAGATTCATCCTTGCAACCGTCATTCAGGGAGACAATTACTGTGGATGAGCCAGCCACTCTTAACTGTTACTCACAGAGCAGGCAAGTGGGCCTAGCCAAACAACAGTGCACCCTAGGAGAGAAACAGGAGCACCAGCACCACCTTGACTACAACACCCCCTCAGAAGCTGATGTAGACATACTAGAACCCTGATGCCTAAAGCGTTGGGAATGGTAGTGTCCCTTACATAAACTGCTTCCGATCCAGACTTGCAGCAATTGATGTGGGGAAAAATCAAAGTAGAGAAGAAGCCTACCACTCTCCTCAACACCAGAAACAATGGCTGACCAATGGCCATAAACAGGAAGATAAACACAAGAACCTTCGGAGTAGTAGTATCTCCCAACTTCCTCAGACCACTGGTTTTGCTTCAAGACTAGCCCTCACAGTCATCATCCAGGGAGTCAACTCCAATGGAGAAAGAAAAGTCATACCCACCAATTGCACACACAGAACTGGCAAGCCCACCTATCTGACACAGAAAAGCAATCTAAGGGAGAGACACAATGTGCCAGGCTGGTCATACCATCACCACTATCTTGACCACCATCTCCCCTCAGACTCTGATGGAGACAACTGGACCCTGCATCCAAGAGTCTTGGGAATAGAAGTGCTTCCAACCCAGTGCCCTCAAACATCACATTGGGAACCAACTTCTGTGGAAATGTACCCTGGCCACTGCTCCTGCAGGTGCTATAGCTAAAGCTACTGAAGACCAAGAAAGCTCTTGCCACCAAAGTCCTTAGCATTGTCAAATGATTCAACATCCAAAACTGGTAGAGAGCACTGGGCCTAAAGTTAGGAAGACGAGGACAATTGCAGCCTCAGATACTAACTGTGTGACCTTGAGTAACTCATTTAACCTCTCCTTCAGTTTCCTCAATTGTAAAATGGTGATAATAAAAGAGCCTATCTCATGGGATTGTAGTGAGGAAAAATGAAGTGATAGCTATAAAAACATTTTGCACAGTGCTTGCCTCATAGTATGTGCTTAATAGATGTTTCTTCTTCTGATGTTTTGTCAGAGGAAATGCCATTTAAGGAGAGTTATTACAATCTACTTCATTGCTGCAAGGATCATTTCCCACCTGGTTGAACTCTTTTGAACTTCTTTCCACTTTTCCATTATGCCATGATACTCCAGGAAGAACATCATTAGATCATTAGGAAATCTTTTTTTTTTCCTCCAGCCTTCACAGGATCATCCTGCAAGATCCAATTAGCCTTAGTGCTCATACTCCTGAGTGTGCTGTGCATCTCTGGATTGGGAGATTGGAGAGTGAAACCACGAAGTCCAAAATCTATTTAAGAAGAGGACTCAGGCAAAACATTTCTTCATTTCCCACTTGGCTGCACTCTTTTGGACTTCTCCAACATGCTTTTATGCCAGGTACCTTCTCCCTACCCACATGCACAGTTTTTAGCTTCTATTTCATGTATTGTTCCCCCATTAGATTACAAGCTTCTCAAGGGAAGGTATTTTCTTTGTATTTGAATCCTAAACATTTAGCACAGTGCCTGGCATGGAGTAGTTTCTTAATTAATGAGTATTGACTCACTCACCATGGGACCTTTCCAAGTGATTTACAGTTGAAATCTTCCCTATGTATTATCTCCTCTATTAGAATGTGAATTCCTCCAGAGAAGGAACTGTCTATTATTTGCGTTCCCAATGCTTAGCACAGTGCTTTGTACACAGTAAGCACTTTATATTCCTTCTTTCCTGTCCCCCTCCATTTGCTCTTCCTTCCTTCCTTTCTTTTTTCCTTTCTTCCTTCCTTCCTTCCTATATCTGTAACTAAATTTCTTCAGTCTCTAAGCTAGGCATTCTTAACATGGGATCTGTGAACTTTAAATTCATGTACATACATACATATATACATATATATGTATATATAGAATGCACATCAATTAAATTGAAATTTTAAAACCAATTTAAAATTGAAACCAATTATATTGAAAATTAGCAATCTATTGATTTTAATGCTATGTGTTCATTTTATTTAAAGTAATTATTCTAAGAGGTACATAGGATTTACCAGATTGTCAAAGGTGTAGATGACAGAGCTAAAAAGGTTAGGATGCTGTAGGGACCCTGTTTGGGAATAGCATGGGAGATCTTCCCTTCAGAATCCACTGTGGATAAATTCAAGAGAAGCCTTTGAAATTTGGTTTCTCCATCTTGCTTTTTTTCCTCACTCTTGCTGGCTGCCTTTTTCCTCATCTCACTCCACCACATTCCCCATATTTCCAGGATATCCTTCCTAACCACCATTTATAATAATGTTTTATGGGGAAAATGCTATGAGTTCCAAATAACTGACTTACAAGTGAAATTTTGGAGCACAGTCCATTCATGAAATGGGAATTTTCTATAACGTGATAACATGATGAAGGAAATTGAACTACCACAACAGTAAAGGTCTTTTCATGCTTACTTAGATATTATTGTAAGAGTTTCACAAGTGCATATATTTCATTTCTATAATCTACTACCTGAAGAATGTCATATAGCTATTAAAGGACAGAAACTACTAGATTTTAATTTTTTATTAGTTTTCATTAACAAAAATAATTGAAATCACAGATTTTTTTCATGGCACTATATTAGCAATACTTCATAACTTTAATAGGATTTTATTAAATTAAAATTCAAACATATTAGTACTTTTAAGTAAAGGAATTATGAAGGTTCTCAACATGATGATAAACAGATAACACTAGGATACCAATATAGAATATCATCACTATACAATAAAGATGAAAGAAAAATCCCCCCTCTATACCCAGGAAATCTTTCTTATTTCACCTCTTCTTATTCATTTGTCCATAATGTAGGATAATTGAACTTATAAAAATTTAATTTATTTTTGTTACATTTTAATTTCCAAGCTGTCTCTCTCCCTCCCTACCCCACACTAGAAAAGGTCACCATTTCACACAGACATATTTACATACATATCTGTATATATATAATATATGTTAAATAAAACTATCAATATTTCTATTTATCAGTTCTTTCCCATAAAACTGTGTATACCCTTGGCCTAGGAATACCACTATTAGGTCTGTTTCCCAAGGTGATCAAGGAAAAATGAAAAGAACCTGTGTGTTCTAAAATATTTAAAGCAGCTCTTTATGGTGGCAAAGAACTGTAAATTGAGAGGATGGTCATCAATTGGGGAATGACAAAAGAAGTTGTGCTATATGATTGTGATGGAATACTATTTTGTTGTAAGAAATAATGAGCAGGTTAGTTTTAGAAAAATATGGAAAGACTTGAATGAAATAATGAAGAGTGAAATAAACGGAACCAAGATTACATTGAATATAGTAACAGCAATATTGGTCAGAGAATTAAACTTTTGAGGTTTCCTATAAAGTAGAAACATTTCCTTCAGGCTACATGGACACTGAAAAGTCCTGACAAACACATGTTGGCAAAATAAGAGGATATGTTTTGAACTCTTTTTGCCTTTAGGTCTTTATACTGTAGCTTTTTCAAGAATAAACATAAATGAACATTTTAAAGAGAAAAATACAAGACAGTTATATCACTTTTATGAGCTCACATATATGCTTCTTGTAACTGGTAAGATTGACTTGAAATGTGCCAGTGATTAAAGGTCCAGGCAGCCTGAATGGATTATACAGATTTGTCAAAGTTAGAAAAGAGAAAGATGAAATGGAGACTTTCCACAATTACAAAGAAGGTAAATGAGTTATAAGGAATGGCATAATAAATATAAAACCAAAACAGGGGCAATGTTCCAGTTCATAGTTGTATGAAGAAATGTGGGTTAAAGAAAGGTGCAATAGTATTAGAGAGAGAGCTGAGGGGAAAATGGTACCCAGGATCTCTAGAACAGGATTGTAAAGGTAGAAAATGGACAACCAGAAAAATTCCAACCAGAAGGATTCAATGATATGTTGTAATTATGTTATTGTCACAACTGGCCTCTGCATTCTAGCTAGGCTTATTTCCATACTCTCTCTTGTCCATGCCCTTGTTATGTTCCTGCTTGAGATAACTCTCTTGCCTAAAGCACACTTCCCCATTATCCTCTCTGCTGAGCCAAATCATACATTCTCTTGAAGGTTTAATCACCCCTGTCCCATGGGGAACACGGCTTGGTTTTATATCTCCTCAAAGCTTTTCCATATAGTTTAGTATACAGAACTATGCAGCTGCTTAGCTATTATCTGGGAACTATCCTCCAACTGTTTTATTTTTCATGACTTATCTCCAATATTGCATCATGTGCTCTTCTGGAGAAACACTGGGTCTTTTTGCTTTCCTTAGATATCCAATCTGATAGATCCAATAAACATTTATGAAGCAACTACTATATGTCAGGCACTGTGCTAAGGGCTGGGGATACAATTAATAAAAAGAAAGACTATCCCTGTCCTCAAGGAGCTTACAGGCTAGTGGGGGAGACAACCCACAAAAGAAAGAAGAAAAGGGCTCTGGGGGACAACAGGTACCCAGTCTAAGTGCACCTTGTTCTGCATAGTTGAAACCAGGCAGAGCAGCAGATGTAAAGTGAAGTACACAGTTATATAACAATTGTATGTAGAGCTATCTTTTAAATTGTATGTTCAAAAATGCTTTTTGAGTGGAGGAATAGAGAAGGTAGCCTTTTCAAGAGCAGTTAGATTTTGTGGCTTAAATAGATATAGCTCCTTTAATAGAAGAACATGATCTTCCAGGCTTTATCAAAATCTAGAGAAACTTTTAGCATCATTTCAACCTAATTTCACAGGCATATTCTTTCTAGAGATCAATGGGCTCTGTATAACAGCAACATGACTACCTTAGGACCCAGTCCCACCCTGCTTATAAACCAATAAGCTAACATTCTAATATATTCATCTGGTTGCTGTGAATTTGGAGAGTATGGACTATTCAGATCATTCTGATTAGATTAAAACAACAATTAACAATGACAACTGAGTTCCAAAACAACTAAGGCAACAGTGATTAGACCTTGAAGCAAAAGGGCCTAACCCAATGTACAATGGAGATCATTTCCTGAACAGACAATAAGAGAAAATGGAGATAAAATTGAATGTGTTAAGACACTGCTAGACATGATGATTTAATATGTTTCTTAGAACTGATATCATTACACTGTAAGATACCAATTATATACTAAGAACACAAAAGAGCAGTCAGAGCATTATCTCTGCAGAAGGAATTCTTGAAATATATTTCAGACTTAAGAAACATAAATGTAATGGCTTTATTACCTGTTAATAGAGCCAGAGATAAGGCATTTGTGTACATTAAGTAGGGTTTGAAAATTGTGCTCCCTATGAGATGATGGTTTTGAGTTTTTATTGTAACAAATGAAGACTTAGCTTAACAAAAATAAATAACTAGTTGCCTTTCTGAGTGTACTTTTTTACATAAAATAATGTGAGCTTATCAAAATAATATTAAAATATATTACTTGCTTTATCTCCCTATGTGTTTGCTTCATCCCAGACAGCCTTTCTTTAGGTCTGTCTCCATTTTTTTTTTTTGGAACAGAGAATATGATATGGATTTCTTCCTCTCTAACTCTGGTAATAAGAAAGAAATATGGGCCTTGAACTACTGTATGGTCTCAAGTCATTGATCAAAGTAGATTTAACTTATGAATCCTCTCCCATGAGCTAGATAAGACATTAGGAAATATCAAAAGTTTCATTTAATGATGCCCTTTTTATAAAAGTTCTGCCTAAAATACTTATTAGTTGTTTGACCCTGGTAAAGTCATTTTACCACTCTCAACCTCAGTTTCATCATCTGAAAATGGGGAGAGGAGTTGCACCTAACTTACTAGGCTGTAATGAGAATTAAATGTAATAAAGTATATAAAGAATTAGAAAATGTCAAATTGCTATTTATATATGGCCATTGTTATTATCTCTCCAAAGAACAATAATATGTTTATTTATCATTAAGTAGATTTTGCCTAATTCCATAACTGACCTTAAAGCAATAACTGAATTCACATTGACAAATTAAATCAGCATAAAGAAAATTAGGATAAAATTCTTTCTAAAAAAAAATTGAATGTGTTTTAACTTCTGTGTAGTACAGCAGAAAGAACACTGGTCAAGAGTCATGTTGTCATCAATATAATTAACTTATTTTATAGAAATTGCCTTTATTCACATATATATGCAACTCATTCATAACTTCTATTACCTTAGGATTCTCTGAGGATTACTGAGAAGTTGATCAATTTCCCAAGAGTCACATAGCTAGTATATGGGAGAGGCAGGATGTGAACCCTAGTCTTTCTCACACAAATGACAGTCTTGTATCCATTACACTATACTGCCTCCTGAAAATATGTATTTTCAATGTTAAATAGAAGTAGGGATCATAGATCAATAAAGGAAATATAGATATGTAAACAATACAGCCAAAGAAAGATCTGTCTGCACAGGATTCTACCTACATGTCTTGTTTTTGTTGTTGTTCTTCACTCATTTAGGTCATGTCTGACTCTTTGTGACCTCATTTGATACTGGATACTGGAGTGGTTTGCCATTTCTGTCTCCAATTCATTTTACAGATGAGGAAACTGAGGCAAACATGGTTAAGTAACTTGAATAGGGTGACACAGCTAGTAAGTGCCTGAGACTAGATTTGAACTCATGAAGATGAGTCTTCCTGACTCTAGGTTCACTGCTCTATCCAGTGTACCACTTAACTAGGTGTCTATATGTCCTATATGTATTTTGAATGATTGACAAATTATAATGCACGTAAAAAATAACTTTATTAGTCTAAGCACTATATGATTATGCTTTTATTGGTCTTTCCCCTGCCCATGGTTTCTGAACCAAGTATTTCTTCTCTAGTCCTTCAGTATTAGTAATTGAATGAAATTTTCAGCAAATATTGAACATCAATTTTTTTAAAGTTATAATATGCAAATACAATTAAAATAAAACACTCAAATTGTTTTTTTTCTAGTTCCAATATGGCAAAGACTGACACATCAGTTTACTACTGATGATTTTTAAAATATTTGAATATAGCATCCATATAGCATCCACTTCACTACACAGTTATCTGAGTCTTTTATGAGAAGTTCATTTGTCTTTATTTTATGTGAATCAATATAAATATAAATGTCATATAAATAAATAGTATCATGAAGGTAGAAGCATAAATAGAATAACCTAATAATCTTATTCCTTGATCAAACTGATCTATTTTACTCTTGTTCTCTCTCCCTCCTCCCTATCTTAATCTTCTTTCCCTCTTACAAACATAAGCATTTTTAGGGAGGGGATGTGGCCATCAAAAGAATGATATATGTAAAATAATAGTAATTTTAGCTTGAGTAAGTCTTTGCAAAATTGCTAAAATATTATATTTACTTTTTCTAGCCCAGTAAAAATACCCTCTACACACTCTTCCAATAAAATACTTTCATTCATGTAAATGTGTAGTTTAAAATATAAGAAGAAAATCAGATATAGTTTATCGAAGAATCATTCTTTTTACAAAAAATGTCAACAGCACTGGCTTAACATTTTATCTTAAGCATTTAAAAAATGATATGCAAACATAAGTAATTTATAGCTCACAGAGTATGCTCAATGGGATGAAGGGGTAGAATACTAGCATAATAAAAATTGTAATCCTCATTTTTTTACTCCAATACATACCAGTACAAACTATGCTTCCTCAAACAGCATTCCTTAATTTCTGCTTATATTTAATGTTTCATTTCTCAGGAATTTTCTTATAATGCTCTTTCCTCTAAAATCCCTAGTGTTTCTAAACACTATCTTTATATTGTATACAAACAGCGTACTTCTCATATAAAAGACCTTTCTTAGCATGTCACATGCTTCATATAAAGCACACACTTAATTTTTGGCAATAACTGCTCTATAAATATGTATTCAAAAGAGAGCAAATAAGTAGCATCAAGGGGCAGAGCCAAGATGGTGGAGTAAAAGCAGTGACTTGCTTGAGCTCTCCCCCAAACCCCACCAAATACCTGTAAAAGATGGCTTTAAACAAATTCTAAAGCAGCAGAACCCACAAAAAGACAGAGTGAAACAAATTTCCAGCCCAAGATAGCCTGGATGGTTGATTTGAAAGGCATTTCACACTGGGTGGGGAGAGGAGTGCAGTTCTGCACTCACAAAACCTGGAGCAGGTCTCAGAGGACTAAATCATGGGCAGCTATGGTGATTTCCAGACTTCTCAACCCATGAATGTCAAAGACAACATAGTAGGTCAGTAGGAAATGTCTGTGACTGTGGTGGTGAGAGAGAAGCATGGTCCCAGGCCAGCCCCACACACTGAGTGTGGCCCTGAGTGGTGGCTGCTTCCAGAGCTTCTGGCCACAGACTGAGGGGGAATCCAGTGGCTGATCAGAAGGGAATTGCAGGGAATGATTTGCTGGAGCAGGATTCTCTTGATTTGTCTGGGCTTGGATCTGGGTCACAGTTCTGGGTGGGGGTCCTGGGACAAGGAGGCACATTGGCATGGTGGAGCTTGTAATGGTGGTGGAAAGGGAATCCTCCTCACAGTTCTAAGATAGAAAAGAGTGCTTGTGGTCACTCATAGACTAGAGTACAGGCCAGGAAAGGAGTAAACACTTCACCCCTTATCATACCACCTTGGAAGAACTGAAAATTTACAGATCCCTAGAAGTATCTCTGAAAACAGCTACACAAAACCCCCAAAGCTTGGGACAGTACATTCTCCACACTGGAAGCAGACCCCTACCTTAACATAGAGTTTATAACTCAAGTAATTGGCTGGGATCATGAGCAAGCAGCACAAAAAGAGTCAGACCATAGAATCTTACTTCAGTGACAAAGAAGATCAAAACATACAACCAGAAGAACACAACAAAGTCAAAGTTCCTACATCCAAACTTCCAACAAAAATATGAATTGGTCCCAGGCCATGGAAGAGCTCAAAAGGAATTTTGAGAAGTATGTAAGAGAAGTAGATGAAAAACTGGGAAGAGAAATGAGAGTGATGCAAGAAAATCATGAAAAACAAGTCAACAGCTTGCTAAAGGAGACCCAAAAAATATTGAAAATAACACCTTAAAAAAATAGCCTAATCCAAATGGCAAAAGAGATCCAAAAAGCCAATGAGGAGAAGAATACCTTCAAAAGTAAAATTGGTCAAATGGAAAAGGAAGTCCAAAAGCTTACTGAAGAAAATACTTGCTTAAAAATTAGAATGGAGCAATTGGAAGCTAGTGTCTTCATGAGAAATCAAGACACTATAAAACAAATTCAAAAGAATGAAAAAATAGAAAACAATGTGAAATATCTCATTGGGAAAAAAAAGAAAAAAACAAAAAAAAACTGACCTGGAAAATAGATCCAGGAGAGAGAATTTAAAAATCATTGCACTGTCTGAAAGCCATGATCAAAAAAAAGAGCCTAGACATCATGTTTCAAGAAATTATCAAGGAAAATGCCCTGATATTTTAGAAACAGAGGGTAAAATAGAAATTGAAAGGATCCACCGATCACCTCCTAAAAGAGATTCCAAAGGAAAACTCCTAGGAATATTGTAGCCAAATTCCAGGGTTCCCAGGTCAAGGAGAAAATATTGCAAGCAGGCAGGAAAAAAAAACAAAAACAAAAACAAAAACAATTCAAGTATTGTGGAAACACAATCAGGATAACACAAGATTTAGCAGCTTCCACATTAAGGGACCACAGGGCATGGAATATAATATTCCAGAGGGCAAAGGAGATAGGATTACAACCAAGAATCACCTACCCAGAAGAACTGAGTATTATCCTGAAGGGGAAAAAATGGTCATTCAGTGAAATAGAGGACTTTCAAGCATTCTTGATGAAAAGATGAGAGCTGAATAGAAAATTTGATTTTCAGATACAAGACTCAAGTGAAACATGAAGAGGTAAACGGGAAAGAGAAATCATTAGAGACTTATTAAGGCTGAATTGTTTATATTCTGCATGGAAAGATGATATTTGTAACTCATGAGTCCTTTGTCAGTATTAAAGTAGTTGGAGGGAAAATTATATGTATGTATGTATGTATGTCCATATAGATATAGATATAGATATAGATAGAATATAGATTAGATAGATAGATGGCACAGGGTGAGTTGAAGATGAAGGGGTGATATCTGGAGAATAAAATTAAGGGGTAGGAGAGGATTATACAGGGAGAAGGAGAAAGGGAGAGGTAGATTGGGGTAAATTATCTCACATAAAACAGACAGGAAAAGGCTTTTACAGTGGAGGGGAAACAGGGGAAGGTGAGAGGGAATGAGTGAATCTTATTCTTATCAGATTTGGCTTAAGGAGAGAATCACATACACACTCAATTGGGTATGGAAATCTATCTAACCCTACAGGAAAATAGGGGGTGGGGAGGAAAGGGACAAGAGAGCAGAAGGATGATAGAGGCGAGGGCAGATTGGGGGAGGGGGTAATCAGAAGCAAACACTTCTAAGGAAGGACAGGATCAAAAGAGAGAATAGAATAAATGGGGGCGGGATAGAATGAAGGGAAATATACTTAGTTTTTCACAACATGACAACTATGGAAGTGTTTTGCATGACCACATGTATAAACTGTATTGCGTTGCTTGCCTTCTTATTGAGGGTGGGTGGAGAGAGAGAAAGGGAGAAAATTTGGAATCCAAAGTTTTAAAAACAAAAGTTAAAAAATTGTTTTCACATGCAACTGGGAAATAAGATATACAGGAAATGGGGTACAGAAATCTATCCTGCCCTATGGGAAAATTGAAGGAGAAAGGGATAAGAGAAGTGAGGGGAGAGATAGAAGGGAAGGCAGAATAGGGGAAAAAGTATTCAGAATGCATGCCATCTTGGGGTGGGGGGAGGGGCGAGATGGGGAGAAAATTTGGAACTCAAAATCTTGTGGAATGAACATTGAAAACTAAAAATAAATAAATCAATTAATTTTTTTTAAAATAAGTAGTATCTACCTAAAACCTTCAGCAAGCATTATATGTAATGGAGATAAACTACAAGCGTTTCCAATAAGATTGGGGGTGAAACAAGGATATCCATTATCACCACTCTTGTTCAATATGGTAATAGAAATGTTAGCTTTAGCAAAAAGAGAAGAAAAGGAAATTGAAAATATTAGTACAGGCAAAGAAGAAGCAAAGCTATCACTCTTTGCAGATGATATGATGATATACTGACAGAATCCTAGAGAATCAAGTAAAAAACTACTTGAAATAAGAAACAACTGTAGCAAAGTTGCAGGATATAAAATAAACCCACATAAATCATCCAAATTTCTATATATTACCAACAAAGCCCAACAGCAAGAGATAGAAAGAGAAATTCCATTAAAAATTACTGCAGACATAAAATATTTAGGAGTCTATCTGCTGAAATAAACTTAGGAACTATATGAACACAATTACAAAACACTTTTCACACAAATAAAGTCAGATCTAAATAAGTAGAAAAACATCAGTTGCTCGTGGGAAGACCAAGCTAATACAATAAAAATGACAACTCTACCTAAACTAATTTACTTATTCAAGGCTATATCAATCAAACTACCAAAAATTATTTTTTAGAGCTAGAAAAAATAATAACAAGATTCATTTGGAAGAACAAAAGTTCCAGGGTATCAGGGGAACTAATGAAAAGAAATGCTGAGACAGGTGGCCTAGCCATACCAGATCTTAAATTGTTTTATAAAGTAGCAATCATCAAAATTACTTGGTACTGACTAAGAAATACAGTGGTGGGTCAATGGAATAGGTTCGATATGCAAGACACTGTAGTCAATGACTATAGTATTATATTGTTTGATAAACACAAAGATCCCAGCTTCTGGGATAAGAACTTACTATTAGACAGAAACTGCTAGGAAAACTGGAAGAGAATATGGCAGAAACTAGACATAGACCAAAATCTTATACCACATACCAAAATAAAGTCAAAATGGGAACATGATTTAGATATAAAGGTTGATACTATAAGTGAACTGGGAGACCAAGGAAAAGTTTACCTGTCAGATTTATGGAGAACAGAAGAATTTATGACCAAACAAGAGATAGAGAACATTATGCACAAAGCCAATGCAATCAAGATTAGAAAGGAAGTAGAAAACTGGGAAAGAATTTTTACAAACAGTGTCTCTGATAATGGTCTCATTTCTAAAATATATAGAGAACTAAGTTGAATTTATAAGAATACAAGTCATTCCCCAATTGATAAATGGTCAAAAGATATGAACAGTTTTCAGATGAAGAAATTAAAGCTATCTATAGTTATATGAAAAAATGCTCTAAATCACCAGTGATTAGAGAAATGCAAATCAAAACTCTAAGGTACCACATCATACCTATCAGATTGGCTAACATGACAAAACAGGAAAATGATAAATGTTGGAGAAGCTGTGGGAAAATTGGAACATTAATGCATTGTTGGTGGAGTTATAAAATGATCCAATCATTCTGGAGAGCAATTTGGTACTATGCTCAAAGGGCTATAAAAGGTGCATATCTGTTGACCCACCAATAGCACTTCAAGGGCTGTATTCCAAAGAAATCATACAAATGGGAAAAGGACCCACATGTACAAAATTATTTATAGCAGCTCTTTCTGTGGTGACCAAGAATTAGAAATTGAGGAGATGCCCATCAATTGGGGAATGGCTGAACAAATTGTGGTATATGAATGGAATGGAATATTATTGTGCTATAAGAAATGATGAGCAAGCAGACTTCAGAAAAACTTGAAATGTATGGATTGATGCTGAGGGAAGTGACCCAAACCAGGAGAACATTGTACACAATAACAGCCACATTGTGTAATGACTAACTTTGATAGACTTAGCTCTTCTTGGCAATGCAACGATCTAAGTCATATCCAAGGGTCTCATGATGGAGAATGCTGTCCACATCCAGAGAAAGAACCATGGAGTTTGAATACAGATTTGGAGCATACTATTTGCTCTTTTTTTTCTTCTGTTTTGTTTTTTCCTCCTATTTGTTTCTAATTCTTACTTACAACATGACTAATGTGAAAATATGTTTAGTGAGAATGTATATGTAAAGCCTATATCAGATTGCACACCATCTTGAGAAAGGGGGGTGGGGAGAAAATTTGGAGCTCAAGAGCTTATGGAAGTGATTGTTGAAAATTAAAAATAAATTAATTTTTTTAAAGAGATGTAATAAAATATCCATATATTGTGCAATCCTTTATAAATGGGCTGCAACTAGTTTGGCTAGTGAGTCTTTGTAGTGGGAGCCAACTTTGACAAGGATGTGTTCATCAGGCTGGGGGAAGGTCCAATTAATACTTTGTGATTCATTCATTTTTACCATCGATCTACCATAAAGAATCTACTCAGAATCATTGAGACCTTTCTCTTGTTCTTTTGCATCTTAAGAGCCACAGGTTTACACTCTAAGTTTCCAGTGCATTTTCTCCAATGTTCAGTATGGTACCAGCCTTCCTACTCTTTCAGACACACATATCCTCAATGATGTGTCTTACACTACTTTTTGGAATAGAATGCTGCCAATGTTTAAAAAAATGTTTCAGGCTTGATTCTAATATGGTTACAATTGCTTAAGTGATGTAACTAGCATATAATTTAAAGGACAAAAAAGAGAATGTCCTTACGATTTCAAGGACACAGGAAACATCTTGAGGAGAAAAGTCCTAGGTGCACCCTGCAGTCTAAGAGAATTATCTAGATCCTTAAGAAATTAAGTGATTCAACCAGGGTCATACAGGCAGTATGCATCACTTAGAACCTAATTCTTCCTGGCATGGAGTCCACACTGCTCTATCTTTTAACAGAATTTAAAAATACTATTAATTTAGGAACTTTGTTAATGCAACCTTGCTTTTATCTTGAAGATACTTTTAAATCTCTTTAAAGTATTCTAGTCATGAATGTTCATTACATTCTAAGATGCCCCCATCCGACATTTGTTCTGTGTGTATGAAAAACTGATCTCCATTCAGTTCCAATTTATGCATATGTCATGGACAAGAAAATATATGTAGCCAGTCATAAATTTGCCATTATATAACACTAATAATACTCTATTAAATTTCTGCTCTAAAGTTACTCTGTGGCATGAAGGTGACCCTGAGATCTCAAAGGCTGTGCCAACAAAAGAAAAATGCTGGCAAGTCCATCCCTAGCTGGAAAGTCTGCAAGTACTGGTCCATGAATAGACTATATGTCTTTTATATGAGGAGTAGCTTAGCTATACTCATAAAGGCTCATCACTAAGTTGGTTACAGTGCATTGAATGTTTTGGCTACAGCAATTCTTGAAAACCATGCACTAAATCATATAGGAGTTGAATTGCAGAAGAAATATGAATTGAGATCAAGTTACAGACCTTTGGGCAGAAGTGTACTGAAATATAATAATAATGATAATAATAACAAGGACAACAATACCTTGAAATATTACACTTTATAATTTTAAAATAGTTTATATAAATGCAGAATCACGACCAGAAATTCTGGCATCTAGTTCTAGTAGCATAAAAGGCACCCTCAAATTAACTCCAAGGGGAGCTCATTTGGGGTGTAGCTACAAGTGAAAAGAAGCATGCCATCTGGCAGATTTTTAATTTAAATGACTGTTACATAAGGTCCAAGATCAGTTATTTTTACTTGCTGAATGAGTGAGTAAAATGGCTATCAGAGCTTTTTAAATTTTAGCATCCTAGAGCAAAATACTGATTATCTTGCCCTAGTTTTGGCTACAAAAATATCATCTCACATGATCCACATAACAATCCTAAATTTCCAGTGATCCAGGTATTATTATTAACTTTTGACAGATGAAGAAACTGAAGATGAAGATGAACCTAGATCATTTGGCTGCTTTCAAAGATGGGACTCCTGTTTTATTGAAAGTTTCACTAGGGGTAATCATGCCTTAACTAAATTTTGAATACCTCCCAGGACCTAATCCAATATTCTGCTTGTAGTGGGTGCTTATATAACACTAACTTCAATAGCCTCCTCCACAGAGACTATAGATATTGTATTTTTGAGAGGGAATAGAATCTTGGGGAAAGTGTCCATTTAAACATCATTTGGAAAGTAAATTTTTACAGCTGGTGAGAGATTGTGTGAGGAATAGAGCTAAAGCATGAAAAAAACTTTCCTGAGAGACTGAGGTAGTTAACTATCATCTTTGAGAAAGTCTTAAGAGCTATTTCCTGAAAGAAGTGAGTAATTTTTATTGTATAAAGAAACATTATGAAGAGACTAGTCAAGAAGTGACATTAACTGGAAAATAGTACAGCAGAAACTAGGCATAGACAAGCATCCTTCACCATATACCAAGATAAGGTCAAAATGGGCACACAATTTGATAAAAAGGCTGATACTATAAGCAAACCAGGAGAGCAAGGAATAGCGTACCTGTCAGATTTATGGAGAACAGAAAAATTTATGAACAAACAAGAGAGAGAACATTATGAAATGCAAAATGGATAATTTAGATTACATTAAATTGAAAAGTATTTGCACAAACAAAGTCAATGCAACCAAGATTAGAAAAGAAACAGAAAACTGGGAAACAATTTTCACAATGAGTGTTTATGATAAAGGGCTCATTTCTAAAACCTATAGATATTTGAGTCAAATTTATAATAATACTAGTCATTCCCCAATTGATAAATGGTCAAAGGATATGAACAGGCAGTTTTCAGATGAAGAAATTAAAGCCATCTATCGTCATATGAAAAAATATTCTAAATCACTGTTGATTAGAGAAATGTAAATCAAAACAACTCTGAGTTACCACATCACACCTATAAGATTGACTAACATAATAAAATAGGGAAATCATAAATGTTGGAGAAGACATGGGAAAATTGGAACACTAATGCATTGTTGACGGAGTTGTGAACTGATCCAGCCATTCTGGAGAACAACTTGGAACTATGCCCAAAGGGCTATAAAACTGTGCATACCCTTTGACTCAGAAATAGCACTTCTAGGGCTGCATCCCAAAGAGATCATAAAAATGAGAAAATTACCTACATGTACAAAAATATTTATAGCAGCTCTTTTTGTGGTGGCCAAGAATTGGAAATTGAGGGGATGCCCATCAATAGGGGAATGGCTGAACAAGTTGTGATATATGAATGTAATGGAATACTATCATGCTATAAGAAATGAAGAGCAGGCAGACTTCAGAAAATCCTGGAAAGACTTTCATGAATTGATGCTGAGTGAAGTGAATAGAACCAGGAGAACATTATACACAGTAACAGCAACATTGTGCAATGACTGACTTTAACAGACTTACCTCTTCTTAGCAATTCAAGGATCTAAGATAACTCCAAGATTCAATATGGAAAATGCTATCCACATGCAGAAAAAGAACTGTGGAGTCTGAATGGAGATGGAAGCATACTATTTGCTCTCTCTCTCTCTCCTCTCTCTTTGTCTTTTTTGTTTCTTATTTCTCATGTTTCCTCACATTAGTTTTAATTCTTCTTTACAACATGAATAATATAAAAATATGTTTAATATGAATGTATATGTAGAGGCCATATCAGACTGCACGCTGTTTTGGGAAGGAGGAAGGGGAGAGAGGAGGAGAAAATTTAGAACCCAAAATCTTATTGAAGTAAATGTTGAAAACTAAAAATAAATGAATTAATAAAAAAAGAAGTGGCATTAACTACTATCCTATTTGAGCTAAATTGTTGGATTTTGGTCTCTGGACCAGTCAGCAGCTTCTGGTATTAGCTATGAATATGTCTGTGATCTTTCTCACTAAGATATGTTGTTGCAATATGAATTTTCATTGGTTGTTATACTGTTAATAAGTTGAATATCTAGTAAAATTGATGTATTTTCAAATCTATGAAACTAGCTGTTTCGAGAGAAGAAAGAAAAGCTTATGGGAAAAGAAGCCTTCCCAATTTTATATAATAAACAGAGGTGGAGCTAAGAGTCAATTGATTAATTCATGAAAATGATTGGGCATTTCTATTTGTTTATGAGGAAACATCAAAACATAGACTCTGATTGACTTAGACTGCAAGATGAAAATTAATTTTCAAGGAAAACAGTAGGCTAATGAGGAGCATTTGGGCATAGTTTTCAACTAGTAAAGTATACCAAGCAGCCCACCCAACCCCACATAAGATTTATGTGCTCAGAAATCTGCTGCACTCTAATAAATATTTTAAAAATTAATTTAAATTACATAATTTTGACTCCAAGTCCAATGTTTACCACACTATGCAATAGTTATTATAGATAGAATGGTGTAAGCAACCCATACAAAGCATAGTACAAACCTAATAAATACTTATTTAATGAATAAACCTTAAAAGGTTTAGGGGCCTGATGCTTCCCTGAATAATGAGATACAATTGCTTATACTTTCTTTTATCCAAATTTTTTCTCTGTTTGACCAAATCTAGATATGTGACTAGAGCTATAGCCCTAAAGTTATATTTTGCTCCACAGGATGCTCAGAAAGTATCACAGTATCACTAAGAATCACCAAAGTATCACTAAGAAGTATATTTTTATCTCTATATGTCTTATTCCAATAAATAATAGTTTATTTCAAAGTACGTATTTGTCATTTATCAACTATCAACTCCAAAGCAAACATTCCTCACAGATGTATGCATATGATGTGTGTCAGGTATGCTCAGGTCCACTGTAATAACATAGAAATGTTTGATAGATTTAGTGCCTTTAAAAGTTGTATTTAAGCACAATTATGTTTAATTGAATTTTAGTTTCTTTAGTTTAATGGATAAAAATAGTGACCTTGATGGCTGAGTGTTCAATAAATGTTTGCTACAAGAAAAATTAACTCTCTGAATGAACAAACTTATGAAATATGATATACCCACATATGATTACTCTCCTTCGGGAGAAATATTGAATTGTGAGATAACATTAAGAAGGGTAATTCCAGACCCAAACACTAAAAAGGACATGACTGTGTCAGGTCTTAAAAAAAGATAAAGAAAAATGAAAATATAAATTGATAACATTATTTCAAATGTTATCATTAATTCTATTTTAATGAATACTATATTAAGCATGTAAAATTCACTAGATAATACTCTTCATCTGACTACATTGGTCATTTTTGGTCTCCATGTGAAATAAACTATTATAGAACAACCCAACAGTGAAGTTATAAGAAAAAGAAGGAAAAAATAAATTATTATCTGAGGAAAAGCAAAGGTTAAGAAGTGCCTTAATTGCATTTAATTCATCAATCTTCCATTTCTACTAAAGCTAAAACAATCAACATTAAGTTAAAATCATAGTGAGAAGAAAAATTTATGATTGTATGCATTGTGTAATACTACAGCAGACTATTTAGGAAAATTGTAAAATCTTCCCTAGGGATGTTTTAAAATCCGCTAGACACCTCTCTCTCTCTCTGTCTCTTTCTCTCTGTGTGTCTCTATGTCTCTCTCTGTGTCTCTCTCTGTCTCTGTCTCTGTCTCTCTCTCTTTTGGATTTTTGCCTGAAGGAGGTAGATAATGTATATAGACTTTGAGGTGTTTTCCAAGGTTTATGGTTCTATGGTAATAGTAAAGCATTGTTTCTATTGCCTAAGACACAATATTTCTGAAATTACAAAGCAACAAGTATATTATAAATCACATGTTCTCATATGCTAATAAAAAAGTAATTTCCATCTTTTTCAGGGTTTCATCTAGTTATAATTTTCTTTAAGTCCTTTCATCAAAATTTAATAAAAGTTCTAATTGCCAAACATTTCTAAGACTATACTTCTTCCTTGATAATGAATGGTATAAATTGAGAAATATTCTTTACAAATTTTCTCTGAAAGAAAACAAAAATTAAAAACTACGATGAAAGATTTTTTTTTGTTTTTTTTTTTCAGCGTAAGTTTTGCCTAAGCTTTCACTTTCTTAAGGCTAATTAGACCACAATATAGAAAGGAACATTAATAAAATTACATTAAGATTTTATATATGCAATTATATTGGCCAACTGATATAAATACAATTTGAGACATCAGAGTATGTAAGAAGAAATCTCATTTGAAGACTTTATGAAATCTATTTTCCCCCAGAAAAAACAGACATGGTGAATTTAATACATACTTTAAAATGAATGGGAAACAAATCCTGATCCAACTGTGTAAACATATATTTCAGGTGCAAAAAAAAGTTCAGAGTAAAATTGTAATGAACATTTTCCAGAAAGTACAGCATTCAATTCCAGTTAAATTTTTGGTTCAAATAAACATTTTGAAACCAGGCCACATCCTGTATGATGTTTGGCCAAAATTTAAATTTCAAAATCCAAAACCATTTTCTATTTCCCAAACACATACAAAAACTTATATTTAATCCAGCCAATTTGAAAATGACTAATAAAACTTTAAAAGAAAAGATGTTTTACATGCAGAGTGAACATATCCCAAGTCTGATAACTCAAAATTGCCTTTGGCAGGAGAAGGCCATCTATTATATAATATATAAGCAATTGCAGTGGAAATAGGGTTTATGGTGTGAACCCTCACAGACGAAAACCGCAATATGCAACTGGGCCTCCACAGCATTTTGGCAGATGCTAGAGTTTGATAGCCAAGGTACAAAAACAGCTTAGAGGGTCTGTAATAGTGGTAGATGCCCCCAAGAAGGTCAGTGGCATTCTTCAAAAGATTTTCTTCAATTGTTCCTAATGCAGGGGCTACAAACATTGTGTTAACTGCATTCCAAACTGGGTCACTTGCTTCTCAAGCTACCTAGAAGTCAGCTGCCATGACCCCAGGCAGTTGGCAAATTGACATCAGGCAAGGACACAGTAACTCTGACATTCATCCTCAATTTTTCCACTGTTGCAGAATGTGTATGTGTGTGTGAGTGTGTGTGTGTGTGTGTGTAATCTTGAGTATGTCTATGTTTATGAACAAGGCATTTCACTCCTCATGACACCTCTATCTTCCAAAGAATGAAAGATATCTTAAGGAGAAGAATTGTTTCATTTTTCTCTTTGTATTCCCAGGGACTAGTATGGTGCCTTACTCATTATATTGTTGTTGAGTCATTTCTCAGTCATGTCTGACTCTCCGTGATCCCTTTTGGGGCTTGCTTGCCAAGATACTGAAAGGTTTTGCCATTTCCTTCTCCAGCTCATTTTATAGATAAGGAACTGAGGCAAACAGTATTAAATGACTTGCCCAGGGTCACACAGCTAATAAGTGTCTGAAGTCGCATTTGAAATCAGGAAGAAGTTTTCCCGACTCAAGGCCCTGTACTCCATCCACTGCACTACCTTGTTACCCTTAGCTATTGAATTGAATCAAATCAAGAAAATGTATGAGAGGATTGAGTCAGCTGGATTAGATGATTTCCATACTCTTTATTGTTAATTCCTATTCCAAAAACTATATCCTGCTGCAATTTGCCTGTTTCCTCTTTATGAAAGTATAATACCAATTTCTCAGCCAGATCAAAAGATAGTTCAAACACAGTCTCACCCCTTAGTGCAAAAACCAAAAGGCAATTGATTGAATTTGCCTACTCAAAAAGTCCTCTCTATATCATGCTGGAGTCCCATTTCCTTCCTTCTCTGTATTTAACAATTTTAGCAGTTCTTTTAGAACTTTAAAGACTTAAGAAAAGAGGAACAGTATTACTGTACAAAATAGTAGCTTAATTTCATAGTTCATGAATTCAAGCTAAATTTTAATTGTTGGGACCTGCAATTTTATACTCAGGGAGTAAAATGTTGGAAACAAAGATCCAAGTACTAACCTAACTACACTGGTCTCTTTATGGTCCAGTTCTTATTTTATTATATATCCCACAGCACTCATTAGTAGCATAACTATATAGAGACTATGACCACAGCACCTAACCTGTCTTTTAAGTCAATGGGAAACCTGTGATTAAATGAGTTGCAAGGGACCTATTCCATGTTGAAAACAGAGTCATTGTTGAGAGTTATTTCTGACACACAACTTTCAAGTTCCATATAAATCATTCAAATAAACTATGTCAGGGCAAATTTCCTTGATGATTGATTGACAATATTTTGGAGAGCCTCAAAGTTCTTAGTGTAGAGAAGAGTTGAATTATCTACATTTTGAAAGACTTTATTCCAGTTTGCAATGAAGAGAACTAAAGAAAATAGAAAGCTACAAGATATCTGACAAATTAGGGATAACCTAAAGTTGACAATCTAGACCAAAAAAACTTAGGAACAAATTAGGAACAAAAAGACTTTTCAGCAGTAACCTATATTAACTATCTAGAATGATTGTATTCTTTTTTCCAAATTTTCCTTTATTTAAGAAACATTCTGCTTCCTAAGAATAAATAATACATTTTAATAGGAGTTTTAGATACATGATACCCCCCCAATGGTCCAATTACACAGGATCACTTCTACTCTTACAACTCAGAATCTCTCTCTCTCTCTCTCTCTCTCTCTCTCTCTCTCTCTCTCTCTCTCT
>NW_020954608.1:16805001-16857089 GCF_900497805.2 Vombatus ursinus
TGTCTCTCTCACTCTCCTTTCTCTCACCCACATGTGCACAAACACACACATACAAAAAGAATAATAGCAAGAAGGGGGTCCAGTGAATGTCAATTAAGGCACTTAGTTGTGTGAAAATTATTTCAAGTGAGGAACAATGGAAGGAACTGGAGGCATCTATCCAAGAGAATAGAGTCATTAAGACAATATGATCCCTGCTTTGAAATATTTGAAGAGCTGTTATTTAGAAGAAGGAAAAGAATGAACTAGGACTAGTGAGCATAAACTAAATGGAAATTGATTTCAATGAAGGGAGGGGTTTTAAATAATTAGACCAATAAAAGTTTGCCTTATAAACTAGTGAGTGCCACAACAATGGAAGTCTTCAAGTGGAAGCTAGATGACAAACTGTCAATAATGCACTGGTCATGAGGTTGGACAGGATGATATCTAAGTTTGTTTCTAACTTGAAGACTCTACGATTCCAAGCCAATTAATTAAAAGTTACTGGCCCAGAATCCATTCAATTAAAGTCAACTCTTGATTATCTAGGGGCTGATTTTCCCTTTTACAAAATATTCTGACTCCTTAAAAAACTAAACTAAACAAAATAAAAAAGAACCTTTCAAGTAATTGCTATGCTTTTTTAGTAACCCCACCAGGGAGTAAGAATGGGTAGAAAAAGAAGGGAAAATTCAAATCAGCCAGCATTGCCATTTGTTAGCAGTTCCTATTAAAACCAAGTCTTAATGAGGAAAGAGATTTGAAAGTCTGTACTAACATCAGGTATTACAATCATCTAAGGGCATTCCCTGAGGCACAGTAGTGCAAATAACTCAGTTGGTTGTGCTTACTGATTTTGAGAAAATATTCCTAAAATAGAGTGATAAGAATACATTTCAAAAAGAAGGAAGAAGGGAGGCCATTTTGTAAAATGTAATCACAATGTAAAATGAAGTTGTCATGTATTTATGATGCTTCATTTTACAAAAGAAACAGCTTAATATGAAATTTAAACCAATTCAGACTCAAATGCTGGCCAAATGAGATAAACCATGGTTTTAGTTTCCTGTGGTTAGATAGAGACAATGAACCACTATATATAAGGTTTCCTTCCACAAGGCCATTTTCCAGAGAAGCTAAATACTTTCACATAGCTCTAAAATTTATACTCTGTGAACTCTAATAATCTTTTTTCTCTGACCAACTAATTTTCTATGTTACACGCATTATTTCCACTGCACTTTCAATTTAAAAAAACCTACTGTAAATGTAATTTCACTATAATTTGTGAAAGACAAGCTAAATACACCATACCTATTCATATATGTGCTTTTGTGTTGAGATTTTAAGCATAAAATTAGTGTGCTTATTTAGAATTAAGCAAGGCACTTGCTGGCTGTCATCATTAGATATCAATAGATATTAAGCATACTACCTCAAAATAGTGGGTAAGATAAGGAAGTAAAGCTATGACCTGTGTTAGTCCTATGAAATGAAAATCAGAGATAGAGTATCTTAGTGGTTATCTAGTTCACACCGCTTACCCCCATTTCACATATAAGGAAACCGGGGCTCTGAGAGACTCAAGGTCACCAAATGATTTGCCTTAGGACAAACAAGTGAATAGAACCAGATTCTACGTGCAAGTCCTCTACTAAAAACCTAATAGTGCTCTGAATAAAGAAATATGCTTTTGCCTCAGAAATCCAATAACTTGTACCAACTCAGCTTCTCATAGGACATAAGGCTATGGCTCCTTGTGGATAAATCTAAACCACAGAATGGTTGTTCCAAGGGCCTTGGTAGCTGTAGATCTGATATGGGCTCTGAGATAAGTTTTGTTAAGTATATGGGGGCACAAAGATGGTGAACTTTCTACACTTTAGTGTATGTCCAAGTGGATAACTTCTAAATAAAACTTCTTGATTAAAATAATATGTAAAATTTTAATGTAAAATATATGACATAAAGAAACAAGTCAATAATTCAATTGCTCAGTAAATGAACATTTATTAAGTGTCCCCTGGGTGTGGAGCACCCTTGGTGCTAAGGAAGATACAAAATTAAAATAAGATATTGCTCTGCCCTGAAGGGTCTTATAGTATAGCACATCTAAGTTCATTTCCAACTTGAGGTTTCTTTGATTACAAAGTCAATTAGTTAAGAGTTCCTGGCCTAGAATCTATTTAATTAAAGCACTAGCAGAATATGTATCAACATGTAATACACTATTACACCACATGAATAGAAAAAAAAATTAGGTTAAGCTATAAAGGATTGGTAGAATTTTAACAAGTGAAAATGGAGAGAAGTCATTTCCAGTCTACTGACCAGCTTGAGCAAAGGCATGGAGGCTTAACAATTTAGTTCATTTGAGGGGCAGAGATTTGGTTGGAATACACACTACGAAAACAAATTAGTAAGTCAACCAGCATTTATTAAACACCTGCTATGTACTAGACACAGTTCTAAGTACTAAGAATACAAAGAAAGGCAAAAGACAATTCTTACTCTCAGAGAGCTCACAGTCTAGGGGGCAAACAACTACAAATAACTATGCTAAAAGAAGATACAAACAAGATAAATTGGTTGTGATCTTAGAGGGAAATCACCAAAATTAAGAAGGAAGGGGATAGAAAGAAGTATAATAGTGGTAGAAGAGTATATCAATAGCCAAGCAAATAAATATAACTTTTATTCAATACACAATAAAAAGTCATTTTAGATTTTAAGGCAGAAAAATGATGTGACCGAATCTATATGTAAGAAAAAAAAGTTATAGTCACAGTAAAGATAAATAAATAAATATATAAACTGGAAGGAGAGAAGAAGGAGAAACTAGAGGCAAGAAACTTAAAAAGAGACTATTGAAATACTCTTAGGAGGTAGCAATAAAGACCTGAACTAAATTAGTGGCAGTGGGAAGAAAGAAAAGGAGGGGGCAGATTCTCCACTTCTCATTTTCCTGTTTTACAGTAAAGAAATGCACTTAAAAGTCAGAATTTTCTTTTAAGTACCTAAATTTTAAATTTATGGACCATTAGAAAAAGGGCTTCAGAGTACCTAGTTAGAAGGAGGTGGAAAAGGAATTCAAGTCCAAAAATGAGGTCCAGTGCAAATATTTTAAGTGTTGTCACATGGAAAACTGGAGAGCCTTATTCCTCATCTTCAAAACAGAAGATTTTTGCCAATTATTGAGAAAAATTTTAGAAATTAAGGGACAGATTTCACCCAGATATTTTCTAACAATTTCTAACTAATTTTCTAACAATCAGAACTGTTCCAAAATAGAAGCACTTCCCTCATTCCAAAGGGAATGAGTTCCTCATCTCTGGAGGCATTTGAAGAGAGGGCAGATGACCACAGTTCTGAGATGCTTTAGAGGAGGAGATTTGAGTCAGGCAGGAAGATCATTCCAACACTGGACCTCTAGAAATGCATGACAATCTCTATGATAAAGTTTACGATCTTGTACTTTAATCAGAAAACAAAAAGCAAACAAATAAACAAAAAGACGGTAGCAAATGCAAATAGCTAATCTAAGTGTGGCAGGAAAAGAAATTACATGCCATCCTAAAAAAGCAGCTTATGATAGCAGCTGAAACTTCTGACAGATTTTTAAATGTACTCCTGAAAGAATGCTTTAGAGAATTCTAGTCTCAACAGTCATCAAAAACATACCTCTGGTGAAATTATTCAAGGTTCTTGGAATATCCAAACAAATAAAAACATTATTGCCTGAATACACAATGAAAATTCAAATGGGTGTCTCTAGATGCAAGGGCAATTAACAATTGAAGAGAAATGCCAGTGCATTCCAGAATGCTTGGAGGTCCAGAAGGAACCTCAATGATCAAAGTCAAATATGCTTTTAAAATCTTTTCTATTTATTTACTCATTATACTAAGAAATCTATGTCATATAACAAATTCATTTTTTAACACTAAGAATGCTCATATATAAATGATTGCTATATACCCATTAATCTATCAAAGCACATTTATAAGGACCCACTTCCCGAAGAAAGACAAGAAACAAAAGCAATCCTTGGAATCAAGATAGTGTAGTGTAGCAGGAAAAGGCGACCTGCATAAATATAGGCATATACAAAAAAGATAAAAGAAGATTTGGTAAGAAGGACATTAGCACCTCATTGGGGGTGGCAAATCAGAAGGCCTCACACAGAAGATGCTGTTTGATCTAAGATTTGAAGGAGAGGAGGGATTCTCAGGCAAATGACAAGCATTTATTAAGCGCCTATTATGTGCCAGGCAGGACCATATAATTTAAGAGCCCAAGAGGAGAGGGGTAACATGGTACAGTAACATGAACACTAGCTATGGACTCAGATTACCTGGTTCAAATTCCACCTCTGATGTTTATTACCTGGGGGACTTTGGAGAAGTCAATTAATATCATGTCTCAGTTTCCTTTTCTATAAAATGAGAGGATTGGACTATATGGCCTCTGGCATCTTTTCCAACTCTAGACTGATAATATTAAACTCAGGGTCATCAGCTAGTCTAATCCCACTAATTGTACAAATGCCAAAATTAAATACCAGAAATAGAGGTATTGTCTTCCCCAAGGTCATGGAGAAAGTGAATGGCAAAACTTGGAAGAGAATGTAGATCTCCTGACTCTAGTCTCATGCTCTTTCCACAGTATTACAATGATTTATGTGAGCTAAAGGAATTGGCCAAAATAAATTATTTCATTTAGAATCTAGCAAACACACACAAAAGAGTGTCTGCATTAAGGAACTTCCTAAAGAAAGTGGCAAAAAAAAATGACACATTACTGCAGATATTTCTCACAGTGTCACCTCCTACAATGCTCTTGGATCAGTCAGAATAGTCCAATAATCAAATAATATCAGTTAAACACAACTGAGAAAGAATCAAGGAAGCCCTTAGGCACAAAAGGTCCCATTTTCCCATAATATGTCATGTATACATTTATAGAATCCCAGAACAGGGAGATCCCTTAGAGGTCATTCAGTTCATACTTCAATATTGTCTGATTGTGGAAGAAAAACAAGAAGCCAGAATAGGAATTTTTTATGCATTTGTGTCAGGTGCCTTTTGTTGCCCCTGGACAATCATATATATCTGGTTAATACCCCAAGAACTTATTAGTTGTTTTTCCTTTCTCCAAATCTCTTCTCCCTGATTTTATAAATACTAATCACATGGCATATCACAAGGGGAAAAGGTCAATTTACTTACAATAAGAGGGAAAGGTGGATAGCAGAAAGATTACTTTAAACAGCAAAAACTCATATTGTCTCTAAAACTTATTACCTCCCAAATACAAAAGGTCCCAAGTCTTGACCAACCTCAGGCCTTATATCACTGCTATGAACCAAGATCCCAGTCTAGGGAAGCAGGTCAGGATGGGTTTGTAACTTTCTCCACAGACTATAAAACCTTTTACATTTAATACCACATCACCATTGCTACTCACAACAAGAGAAATTTGTGAACTCTATCTGAATCACAAAAGGAAAATATTTTTAAAGACTGGCAGGACCCCAAAGAATCAAATTCCAAGTCAGGTACTGGCAAGAAGAATGAAAAAATACTGCTGCATCTGCATGCATTCTAGCATCAGCAGGAAGAAAGAAGAAACTTCATTATCTACAAATCAAGGAAGGACATGTTTAGGCATAGGGCATATCAGTTGGGTAGGAAGGAGTTAAGAGAGATCTACTATCCTTATTTCCCCCTTCTTTTCTTGGTTTCCTTCACATTTCTTTCATCTGTGCTTCCAGACCTCCCAGTGATGTTCCAACTTTCTCTACCTATGCATGACCCACTAGGACAGGTAGTTCATAACTCTTTTTCCATTAAGTGAGTCTCTTTAATGCTAAAACAATGTGCAAACATGAAGTCCTTTATGAAAGAGGCCTTTACATACTTTTATCAAAAGGGAAATCTATTTCAAAATGATTAATTGAAATAAGACATAACCATGTCTTTCAAACATTAGTCTAATTTCAACAACTGCCTACCCTGCCCAAAGGGTCAAACAAAATAATATATTTCAAGGACTGCAAACTATGAATTAGGAGAAGTAATCCCAAGGCATCCAGAGAATTTGAGGATCTTTTACATTATAGACAATGTTCAGTATATAAAAGATTCAAAGCAGCAAATCATTAACAAAAAAAAAAGGTTTGGAGTGGAGTTATATTATTTTAAGTTGCAATCAAAGTTAAAATATAACAGCTTTTAAATTGCAAAATGTCAGGAGTAAAGTGACCCTGAATAGTAACTAGACTCCACCATAAACCATACTTAACTGGAGAGATAGATAGGGTGTACAGAAAAGACAGGGAGATGAGGTTGGTGACTGGGTATCTAGACAAATGCACATTGCTGTAGCAGCATTGATACTGTAGTGCAGACATAGTTGGTTGGAGATAGAGGAACATTTCTATAGTATATGGTCAAGAAAAAATATACCCCACCTGATCAATGGGAGCTATTAGTACAATTGACATGGCTTATTTAAATAGTCACGATAACTGACGTGAAAGAAAACAACCAATTGGATATCTTTCCATAAAATATGAGAGAAATACAATATTTGGGGAGATATCTTAAAGTGAAACCATCATTCAGTAGACCAGGAATTGGGAGATCTATGTTCTAGGCCTTATTCTCACTGACAAGTGATGCTGCTCACTCTCTGCCTCACTTTCCTCATCTACAAAATGAAAGGGTTGGAAATAAAAGAAGGTACAGAATAGATGACTTGCAATTTCATTCCTGAGATAAAATCTTTCTAATATAATCATGGTCATGGTTTTGAGCTGCAAGGGGTCAAAGAGGTCATCAAGTACCACTCTCTCATTTTGTAAAGTTACTGAGGCACAGAAAGGTTAAGGGACTTTTCCAGGGTCACGCAGTTAACAAATATCTGAATCAGGATTTGAACTCAGGTCCTACTGAGTATCCTATTCAAAATGTGAATGCCAAACAGCATCTCAAGGATTTATCTTATTTGATAAATACATAGTTATTTTTAGTACAAAAATACCCATGTGATTTATTGGGTTTAATCTGCTAAAAACACACTCCTGAAAAGGTGGGGAGATCTTTAAATTTTTAACGCTAAGACTACTGGTTAATTCTGAGTAGTACTTTAACATTTCTCACTAGAGATTCTTCAGTGTGGTAGCCACTGATGTTCCCTCCAGGCAGAAAAGCAGGGAAGCTTTTCTGAGAAAAATAAAAAAGGCAACCAATTCATGGAAAATACTCATTTCCTACCAAAGGTCTGGAAATTATGCAGTCCTGGGCAGGAAGCAGGAAATTGAGATAATTTAGCTATCTGATATTCTATTATTCTATATCATTTTTAAATAATGAAATACCAAATTAGATTTCAACAATAAAGATCAGTCTAATAACATCCATCAAAGAAGTGTTAATCATTTTTCTTCTTCCAGATCCTCTGATTTTTATATATGCTCAATATCTATCTGTGTTATTCTAAATTAAAACTAATTTCATAAGCTTACTAATTGGTTTCTCTGAACCTACTACTTCTCTAGTAGTTAAAGGAAAATAAATTCAAACTATCTTAAGACTATCAGACTGACAGGGTGAAAATGAAAAGTGATGAGATCATTATTTTCAAGAATCATATAGAATTATTTCCCTTAAGATTCTCAAGTTTATTTTATTTAAAAAACACTTGCATTTGAAAAATAATACCAACCCTAGGAATATGGATTAAGGGTTTATTTTTAGTGTTGTGTCCTTGAAGAAACAATCATGTCATGACTTTTTTATACTTAATTTCTCTGACTAGACCTTTTACATTTATTGCTTTATACTATTTGAAGGAACATCTACAGAAAAAGAGAAAGAGCTGGTAAGCTTTTCTGAACATGTCATAGTATGCTTTATACTTACTACCAACTATTTGGGTGGAAGAAAAAGAGTGGGAGGAAAAGGGAGGTGGGAAATGATGTGTACAAAGGAAGAAGAAAGACAGTGGGAGAAAGAGAGAGCAAAGAATGAAGCACAAATATAGACTTTTACACACAATGAGTCCTTCTGGAATCATCTTTGCAGGAAAAAAAAGATACCTACATCAGGCACTTCCAATGGTATCACATGACTCCCCTTGTTTAGATTACAATAGTTATCTTTCAGTCAGCTCCACAAACCAGCCTTGCTGCTTTTGCATCTGCTGCTGGCTTTGAAGTTTAATACTTTAACTGTGCTGTAAGCTCTCCATTATATTATAAAAATAGAGGGAAAATGCTTTAAATAAAGTTCCACTTGCCAAAGATTTTGTCCTCAAGATGAGAGTGCAGGTTAATTTCATTTAAGCAGTATGTCTATCGTTATAATGTCAAATATGCAGACTAAAAATAAAAGAAGCCAACTTTTCCTTTAGAAAAAAAATTATATGAAAACAAAAGTGAATAAGAACATTCGAATGAGACTAGTGCTAGTGTGGCTTAGAACAGGTAAAATATTAGCTTATTCAAAGTAAAATGTCCAAAGATATGGGTCCCATGTTTTTGCAGAGAATTGAAAAAATATACTGCATTGGCTAAAGACAGCAGAGTGTCTTTACTTCACTACAACCTAGATTTTAGCCCTTCTGAAAGTAAAGTCACCTTCAATTTCCTCCTTCGGGACCACCAGCATAAAATTTAGATTTCCTTGGCTCTTTCTCAAACTGATGCTGCAGCAGAAAGGATGATATGATACTTTTGTCTTGTAAAACAGAATGAAACATTAATTAGCCTTTAAACAATTAAACTTTAAAATTAAAACTGAAAGAGAAACAACCTACATACATAAACATAGACTACCCATTCCCTATTTTCCAAAAAGGCATACGGGTCTAAAGTATTAATCACTTTCTTCAAGAAACAGAGTCAACTCTTGGCAAAAAAAAAATAGGATAAGCCACTTCCTGAAAGAGGTGATTTAAGGGGACCTTAGAAGGTTCCCCCTTCCCCAAGATATCTGCACCATCAGATTGAACTTGTAGCTGAAATTCTATTATTACAGAGACTGTCCTTTGGGTTAAGACATTATGTCCTAAGAAAATGCAAATACTCATGGAAAGCATAGTATATCAAATCTTAGTGATTTATTAGAACCTCTTCTAGGCAAAAGCTACCTAGGAGTAGAGACACTCATCAGATCAGTTTTAATAGCAGGGAGAGTAGAGATGTTTAGTGCTCATAGTACTGACCAGGAGGCATAAGAGGGCCTGGCTTTTCAGGAAGAATCAAAAGATTTTGGTAAACACATGGAATGTGAAGGGGAAAAAAATAAAAGGGGAGGGGAATGTGAAGGTCTAAGTAGAATAAGAAGGAAAGAAGGATCCTAAAAGGCGAGGTATGACTGCCAAACAATAACTATTTCAAGGTTTTTATTAAGGCCAATCTTGCCCAGAAAAAATACTCATTTAAAATCAGAAAAAATGACATTTCAATATTTAATGCAATAATACATTTATTTATGAAGGGCTGCTGAGTGCACACTCAGAAGCAGGTGGCAGAGCAATATAGGATTTATATGAATGTTAGTTAAGCTGAGGGAATACCTAATACCTAAAGATGTTATCTCAGAAGAATTTTTATTCTGTGAGTTTCAGCATTACGCAAATTATTTTTTCTATCAGAGGCTTGCAAACCAGATGTACTATGGAACATTTCAATCAGGGCTACTAAATGTGTAATTTCCCCAATCACACGCCACACAATCATCATTTGTAGGTACAGAGGCCATGTATGATTTGGGTCAAAGAAAATCTTCAATGGTGCCAATACTTCATTTTTTGCACACACACACTGCCATAGTTAAAATTCATGAACTATTAAAAGTGAAAGATGTGTTGAGGAAGGGCAGGGAGTCCTTCAGAAGTTAAGAGAAACTGAAAGATGAGGTAGGAAGCAATTACACTAATCAGGAATGGGAAATAATAGTCTGCACTAGAACTGGGATGATGACGATCAAATACAGAGGCATTCCAAAGGAAAGATCAACAGAACTTAGTGCTTAATTGGATTTGGGGAGTAAGGCAGTGCAGAGTCAAATATGACTGATCCTATAAACCTTAGGTACTAAGAAAATGGTGTCACTATTTAAAAAGTCCAATAGTTACTAAAGTGTTATGGTTCTCATCCTTCTCTGTGTGTGTGTATGTATGTGTCTAATACTTATGATTTTTTAAAACATTTTCACAGCCGTGTTCATTCATTTGACTCCACTTCCCTAGCTTCTTCCCACAATGAACTAATTGATACCACTGATACCATTACTAGGACCAAAAATTCTGAAGTATAAAAGTTGGAAATGCAAAATGTCATTTCTGAATTAATGGCATTTACAGGATTGGATACTTTAAGCTAGAACCCTCACATTTATTGTAATTTGATTTTTACTTCTGACATTATGCAGCTTTCCCCAAAAGCTTGCAAAAAGGAGAATTACATTTTTCTAAAGCCTTACACACTTATTTCCATTGCATATGCAAGCCAGCTGTGCTTGACTTCAGCACATGAGGAATGATAATGAAATAGTGAAGGCAGCCTGGAAGGATGGATCATGCAAAAGGAAATAACTCTGGGCAAAATACTGAAATAGTAACACCACTACAATATTAGCTTGCTATGATATGCTAATAAATGCTACATAACCCTTTAAGCAATAAAGTAGAATCATAAAAATACATGTTCCACCTTTCTAGCTCAGTTCTTTTTGCTGCTTAAATTAGCTGTAGTCTTGCCACACCTAAATCATTTATTCTGTGTCAGTTTGGGTATTTTCCCTTATAAAATATGAAATTTGTTGAGACATCACCTTGCAACAAAGAGCTACAGCTTTTTGCTACATTGGGAAATGTCCCAAATCCAGCAATAAATTGTAGAATTTGGCTTTGAGCTCATTGTATGTATCTGATTTTTTTTTTTTAGCTATGTAGTACTTCATTTAAAGGGGCAGCTAGATGGCACAATGGATAGAGTGCTAGGCCTGAAGTCAGGATGACTCATCTTCCTGAGTTTAAATCTGACCCCAGACACTTCCTAGCTGAGTGACCCTGGGCAAGTCATTTAATCCTATTTGCTTCAGTTTCTTCATCTGTAAAATGAACTGGAGAAGGAAATGGCAAACCACTCTGGCATCTTTGCAAAACAAAAACAAAAGCAAAATATGAGATCACCAAAAGTTGGAAATTACTGAAACTTCTCAACAACTTCATTTTAAAGACAAATCCAGATAAATGTTATAATTTTCTTTTAAAACTAAAAAAGTCATAAAAAAATCTCGAATAAATAAGGACCAAACTGCAATAGGACAGAAGCCCTGGATAAAACTCTAGGATCAGTATATATTTTTCATTTGGGAACAATTATAAAGCATGACTCTTCTATTAAAACACTTTTGAACAAAATTTTGCATTTTTTTGTGGAAATATTCTTTTCAGATGCTCTGTGTATAAATTCTGAGAAGATCCCGTAAATAGTAATCTCCAAAAAAAATGTAGTAATATGAGGTGGAGGAAAACTAGATAAGAGTGTAGAAGATTTGGGGAGTGCTTCCTTAAAGACATTCTCTTTCCTAGTAGGCTTTGTAACAAGAATAGGAATGTAACATTTCTATCATAACAGAAATGAAATGGAAAATGAGAGATAATAGAAATATTACTTCATTAAAGCACTTTTTTTTAGTTATTAGATCATTGAAGAATGCCTGGGTTGTCAAAGTCTATGCTAGTAGCTTCAAGCTCCGTATGTCATACAAAGTCAGGGAAACTTCAGATACGGGCATAGCAACAGCAGCCCGTGAGGATCAGCCTAGCTAAATTTGAAAGTTTTATCATGAGAGGGTAGGCCAACAAGTGATGTATTTTTTAACCACAGCATCTCTTAAGATACTCTTGACCACTCCTAAAGTCTTCATCTTATAATTCACTTTAGTTAGGAGGTGAACTAGAATTACTGAAGGCTATGCCAACATAACACAAGTGCTGGCAGGTTCCATAAAGCTAGAATGTCCATGAGTGTGGATTTGGGAACATATGTATGGGGGATGTCCAGCAATCATCCTAAATGAGTTAAGAGATACTTATCCTTGAATTGACCTCAGGGTAAAGAGTTTCCCATCAATCTGAAGCCATTCTCAAAGACCACCTACTAAATTAAAAAAGTCTAAGTTGATTGAGGGAATACCACACTGCTTATCATAAATTATTGAAAGTGCATTATTATTATTTGTTATGTTGCCAAAATACTAGATTGACTTTTAATTTACTGTCTTGACTATATGACCAGGAAATAGTCTATGAACATTTGTGGAACCTTTGTGATTTCATTTCAGGAGCAAGTGAAAAATTCAAACTAGTTTTTTTAAAAATATTTTACCAAGATAAAAATTCCTCTTTGGCTTTTTATTGCATTATAAAGCACAGAACCCATTAAAAACACTAAATTGATAGATAAATGAATGAATAAAAACAAATATATGACTGACTATGTTTGAATGAATGAGTGAGCTAGACCAGGACATTTCAGTGTTTGAACTAGAAAGAGGGCACTGTATTATTTTTGTTTTTAAAGAAAGAATCCTTCAAAGAAGACTCACACAAATGGCTAGGTAACTATTGTGGAAAAATCTAATTGGAAATTCCTCATAAGTTTTTCACAATCTATCATGATACATAGGACAGATTTGTGTTTAGTGTATTAATGAGGAGGCCGTATTGACTACTTCGCTTTATTAGGACTGTAAGTATTTATGGCTCTCTCACAAATATAATCCCAGTATTTTTAAGGGAAAACACTATCATCTCACAATAGGAGACAGAACATTTTCCAAAGAAGACCGCACAAATATTTTCAGGCTTCACACTAGCTGAGCAAGTCTTTTAACCCCTCTGAGTCTCATTTTTATCATTTAAAAAATGGAGAGTAGATAGTCTGTCAGGAACTCCCAGCTCTAACCCATGTATTTCTAAAAGGAAATCTGTAAGAAAATCTTTTGCCAAACAAAACTTAATACCAATCTCTGTTATCTTCATCAACAATAAAAGAACATAGCACTGAATGAAGTTAAACAGACATGGTGAGTGGCATATTTGATTCAAGCAGATCTGTTAGCTTTCAATTGCATTCTCTTTTGATAATCCAAATAGGAAAATTTGTTATGTAATACATGAAGCCAATTGGTTTTCCAAATTTACCATTCACTTAACTGGCTCTACCCAAGAAATTCAAGGTTTAAGGAATTCATATTCTAACTCCATTATCCACTATCATTTTGTTGATCAGCTTAGGACCAAGGTTACAATTCATAATTAGAATTGCTTCCTCAGAATGAAGGTATATTTGAATTGAACACCTCAGTAGCTAGGAAGAGCCTAATCAGTAATGTGGTTATTTGTGGTTACAGTTGCAGTAAATCTATTAGTCTTAGTCTCAAGAGGAAGTCATATGTTCTCTCCATTTGGATGGTATGATTGAGTGTTGCAGAAGCTTTGGGGAATTAGATGCCTTCACTCAGGAGAAGAATGGTTCTAGAGTCTGTGGTTGCTGCAAACAAAAGATAAGGGATTCATTTACATCTTGCTTCCTTATGCCTTTCTATCTTTCAATTGCAGAACTTTAGTAAAGGAGATGTTTTTTAATCATGTAAAGTAAGTTAGACTTGAGTTTATAGTAAGCTTATCTATAGAGATAAATGCTTCATCAGCATTTATAGTCCAGGCATATGAAAATTCACTAAGGACTTATTCCACATTACTTCTGTGTTAATACTTGTGCAACTACTACGTGCAAGATAGTGTGGTAAGGTTGTAGGTAATATAAATATGGATAATCTTTTTCTTGGAAGTATTTGCAGTCTAGCAGGGAGACATGTATGTATAAAACTACAGCTAAGGAACTACGTGAAGAATGAATGAATGAAGGAATGAATGAAAGAAAAAGCAACTGTTAATCTTGGACTACGTGGCAAGCCCTATGCTAAGTGCTAGGGGTATGAATACAAAAAGCAAGGCAACTCAATTCCTCCCCTCAAGGCACATATATTCTAAGAGGGGAAGATAATACATATAAGTGAATGGGTATAATTCTGCAATAAAGAAAGTACGGGGGAGAGAATTCTATCAATGAACTTCATGGAAGAAGTATTTTAGATATATTTTGTAGGACATATAAGATTTTGATAGGTTGAGATAGAGATAAGAGCTGGGAAGAGATGGAAAATAAATATGTATTTTTAGGGAAAGGGGGTGACATTAAGCAAAGGCATTAAGGCAGGATATCTGAAAGTCATGCATGGAAAATAACAAGTAACACTGTGTGATTAGAGTGTCTGGTACATGTAGCGATGAAGTAAAGGGAGGCAGCCCTACTTATTATAATTGAGAAACATTATGAAGGAAGAAATGGGAAGATTTGCTAGCTGAATGAGTGTGAAGGGGAAAGGTAAAATGTTTCTAAGATTTTAGAGAGAGATATCTGGGAGAATGGTAGTGTCCTTAACTAAAAGAGGGAACCTGAGAAGAAGAGGTAGTTTGAAGGAGAAAATGAGCTCAATTTTAGACATGGAAGTTGAAGCACTAATATGATATTTGCATGTGAAAGTCCAGTAGACTTCTGGCAATATGGGACTGCAATTCTAAGGAGGGGTCAAGGTTACATAGAGAGGTTCATGAACTATTCACAATAAGTCATCATTGACACTGGGAGTACATGAGATCACCGAGAGAGTGAATAGAGAGATCTTTCACTGTAAACCATAATAATATATCTTTAAGAGACAATGTGGTAACAGTTTTAATAAAGTATTCAGATAAAGTTAGAACTATGAGGATACAGCTCTTTTATTTTTCACTTCAACTTGAAAGGAAATTGAAAGTCTTCAGTGATACTCTAACAAAGATTCTGGCTTTTTAAAACCACCATGAAATTGTTTATGGATAGACAGACAGATAGATATAGACATATCTCTCTATGTATCTGTATCTATATGTTTCATGACAATAGTGCTTATTTACTGGTAGAAAACGCCCAAATGTGCTATCATTTATGAAAGCTTCTATTGATTGGACTCTTTTAGTTCTTTATAAAACTTTATAATTACAAGGAAAGTAAGCTGTCACTGCAGGATGAATCCTCTGGGATATCAAAGACAGCAAGACAGATCCAATATATGCTAAAATATTCATAGTAGCACTTTTTATAGCACAATATATTTTTTAAAAAGTGGAAATCAAATATACATCCAAGAACCGTACTAATTTTGCTATATGACTACATGATTTCAATTGAAAAATATTGAGCCAAATAACAACTATGAACTGACATTGAGTAAAATTAGTAGAACCAGGAGAATAATACTTAATGGCTACAACAGTGTAAATTATTAAAAAAAACTAAAATTCAGGCTAACATATTATTAATTTTAGACTCAGAAAATTGATGATGCAACCTCCTTCCCTCCTCTCAGTAGAAAAGTGAGGCATTATAGATGAAAAATGAACTACAATTACAGGAAATTACTTTTGATTTGGATAAAAAAATGTTTTTGTCATAAAGGAGGGTTTACTGTGGAGGGTGTTGGTAGTTTAAGGGAAAATTATTTTGGTGTAAAAGCAAAATTCAAGAGTAAAAAAGGGAATCACACCTAGATTTGTTAGTAGATATAAGGTTAAAATTAAACATATACAAATGCTACATTAATGGTTTGTAAATTTTATATTAATCAATAAACAATCAGACTTATCTATAGAGATTTGGTGAGCCACAAAAATTAACAATTTGAAATAAAATATATTTATAGTGATTCTCTATTATTGTATAGAATTAGAACAAAATTCAGATTGATCCGCAGTACATTTAAAAAACTTTTTTTCTTTCCCTAAGTAATACACTTCAGTTGGAAAGGTTTTCTTTTTTTAAGTCACAAAAATTCTATTTACCTGAAACTAAATACATCTATATTTTATGTCCAAAAATACTTGGTATGTATCTAACCTGTGAAATACTTTCAGGGAATTTTCTTACAGTTGCTGAGTAACTGCTACTACCCTTAGCTCCTTAAAATCTGTTATTGAAGAAGAGAGGTGCTTGAAGTGTGTATAACATACAATTGCAGAAGAAATATCTGGCTTGTGATAAAGAATTGGATATATGCAGCTTATAAGAAAATTTCTTATAGCAAAAGTACTTGTAATGCTTCATAAATTAAAGATGAAAATTTTTACCCACTTCTTTAAAAAAGGTATCTACTTTACCAAGAATTATTTTTCATTTTTATGAATAAAATAAATTTAGTCTACACAATAATGTTATAGAAAACTTGAATACAAACACAACTCCATGTCCTACTGACAATTCCAAAAAAATCAAATATTTTGATTTCCTTTTAGTTCCTTAAATTGTCATTTTTTTGCCTCTCCTCTGCTATCTATACTAATTTTTTTTCTTCTTCTTCTGAGAAGCAGTCCCTGATACTCCCCAGAAAGAACTGATTTTTCCAAAACAAAGAATGCTCAAGGAATTGAACTGTACATAGAACAAAAAAATGGAAAAACAGATTGATAAACTAAAAAAAGTGTCAGCAAATAAAACAAATGAAATGTAAAGTAGAACATAATGCTAAATGCTAGGCCATATCCCAGTATTATATTGGTATACAATGCATGCAAATAATTATGTGGATAGAAAAAATATATATATAACCATTCAACATGGTTCAATATTAAATTTGTATGGGATATAATTAAAATTTTGGAATAAAAAAATGCTAATTTGATTTAAAACATATATTTAAACCCAATGATACAAGAGTACTTATATTAATTTTACTATAAAATATATTATATTTATATAGATTCCAGTTAGTTTTTCTTTCTGTATTTTACATATTCACCACAGAGAGAGAACTATATTTTGTTTTGTCCTCTTAGAAATATAAACTACATAGAAAAAAGATGACAGAATCAACCTCATTGAAAGTCAACATCTAATCATTCTTTTCTTTTCCACTCCAGCTGGATCTTCATTTTCATTTAAAATGTACAGGCCTAATTTATTAGAAAATATAGTAAGCTCTTAGAAGTGCTTGTCATGTCATCAATGTCCTTGAGGGCAAGAGAAAACTCCCTCCTGCCATAATGTTAGAAATGATCTATAACTGGACACAATCAGCATAAATGAGTGTTATCTCCCCTACCCAATCTGGCAAATTTACATCCTTTCTACCTGTACTACAATTTATGTGAATCAAGAAACTGACCATTGTCCAAGATGAATACTTATTACTTTCCATAATCACATAGCTATATAAATATCATAGAGAAAAAAAAAGACCTCTTTCCATGGTTTTAGATATAGATATATCTGTATAGTATATACATATGCAGTATTTGGTGGTAGAGGGTGCCATATCTAGTGAAATGTTAATGTTTTCAGTATATAGTATTAAAAGTACTCTTTCCCCCTACCTCACTTTTTGATACATTATGTATGATACTACTATTACAAGAATTCACTATCTAGGTGCATCAACTGCCCCATTTTAGGAGGACAACCATCTTATCTATCAGTATTCAAAGAAGTAAATAACTTACATGAATTCTGCATTATAGTGTTAAACTGTGCTCTCAGCACATGTAGAGTTTATGGCTGTAACACCAAAAAGGACAAAAATCAATATGAGGAAGCTAGCTCCAAATATTAATAAACAGTTTTTGCAGTTAAATAAAGAATGATAAGCTTGAATGTTAGGTTGAGGGAATAGCCTTTTCTCTTTTCTGCCATTCTATAGTTGCTTTTGCCAATCTTCACTCAGCCTGGAAATAATCATAATAATTGGAAGCAGCAGAAGGAAATAGCTGATGCTGCAAGACAAGATGAAATAAATCTGCAACTCAAGTAATACTAGGTATAAGCTCCATGTGAGCATTCTGTATACTGTAGTGAAACACCTGAGATAAGAGAGTTCTTTGAAGCCAAATCCCCCAGTTTATATTTTACAAATAGTTATGTTTTTAGAAATGCAATATTAATAATATATCTGGTTGCTGTTGAGTGTAAACAAATATCAGATTTTATATGAACAGGGGCTACAAGACTAACAATCATCTAGGGAAAAAGAATCCAGATGAGAGGTATTTCATTTCTAAGGGGGAAATTTCTCATGAGGCAAAGCTCAGTGACAGAAGAGACTTTTAAGTTCACAGAAAGCTTCCAGCAAAAAGAAAAAGAAAAAGTTCAGTGAGACACAGCAATATTGTTTGAGCAGATTATAAAGACTTTGCTAGCGTATAGTGTTTTATTCTCCTTATCTTTAAACTGTTTTATTATAATAGTCCCATTGTTGTTACTGCTGTGAACTATGAGACAACAATGTGAGAGATGTTTTCATATGATACTGTAAGCCTTTTTAAAAAATAGTGTGTGATTCTGTAGGAAAGCAATTAATTAATTTTGAAATTTTTGATTCAGTACTGGAAGATAGATATAGCTCATTTGTATATTCTAAGGAAGGCACGTCAACACTCCTTGCTTTGGGTAAAAAAGATTAGGGAGATCAAACTAAACATATCATGAAAAGGAAACTTATGTTGATCCTGCCATTGTTGAGATGTGAGTACATACAAAAGGATTACCTTGTGACCTATAATATTTATTAGTTATATTCAGAAGTATAGCCCCAAAGGAATAAAGTTCCTTAGGGAAATAGACATTAATCACTGCTTCTATTTGTCTAGATGAATTGAGAAGAAAATATGTTTCTGAGAGGTTATTAACAAAAGAATCAGTGTACCAATTCTGATCAAATTGAGTAGAAAGCCAAAAAATGAAATATATTCTTTTTCTTTAAGTTGTGTAAAATAGAGCGTTAAACTCGATACAATGCATAATACCTCACATTGTGCCTTTGGGGAAAGTCTCCAAAAAAGAATAATACTGACAACAATTCCAATACCTTCCTTCTTTAAATTTATATTTGGATTTCTTATTATAACATGGAGATTATTAGCAATGTATTATTTGTTGTCTAACGAGTAGATTAAATAATTTTGAAGGGGCTAACCGCAAGGTTATTAGTTCCAAGTGATAATATTGGGATGCTTAACAATTTTAAGAACTGAGACATGGAGGATTTGTGATCTTTATCGGGAGGAGTACCCACACTGATATTACAAATCTTTTTTTTAAGATTTTCAAAGAATTGTGCCTTAAACATGTGTAGTAGTTTACAGTTAAATGTATCATAGGATTTAGGGTTGAAATAAATCATCTGGATTTACCCCCTCATTTTACAAAAGAGGAAACTGAGGCACAGAGAGGGGTGGGATGCAGTACGGTACAACGGAAAGAGTGCTCAAGTTGGAGTCTGAGGACCTGAGTTCAAGTTTACACTCTGCCACTTACATGAGCTAAGTCTCTCCACTTCTGTAAACATCAGTTTCCACATCCACAAATAGATGTCCACAGTCTGGAATCTATGATTGTGTATCTTTTGCAAGATCATGTGGCTGATATATCATATATCAATATACTCTTAGTATATTTTTAGTACTACAAAGCATCCCAAAAGAAGAATGTCATAAACACTCTCCCCATAGATAAGTCTGAATAGTATTAGTTTTTCAATGGAAACCAATTTATTGGAGTCATGGCCTCAGTGAAAAATAGTACAGATTTTCTAGGACAACTTAGAGAGAGCAGTGCATTTACAGTGTTGAAACCAAATATATCTCAGGAACATCACAGCAGTAACTGATCTCAAAATATCACCCATATGAATCTGAAGTCATTCTACTTAGCTTTTATGGTCTTTGAATTAAAGAAAACACAAGTGCTACATGTAGGATGGCTGAAAACAGAACTCTAGTTTTTATTGCTGGGACTTGATTTGATGGTGGAATAGAAACCTATTTTCAAAGCAGAATAACAAATGATAACTTGTTCTTCTAAAATTAAAAGCCTGTTATGCTTAAATGAAAAATATGACCTATACAGCAAATACTTTAGCAGCACTTCATATGAAAACAATATCAATTATTATCATCTCTGTTTTTTTGCTAACAGCAGAAATACCAACCAAATAACATGTTATATGTCATATGTTAAAATATCTTAACTGAAATTTTGATGGCAGGTAGTTTGCGCAAACACTGTGTAGGGATGGTTTGTTATTCAAAATGTTGTGATTTAAGGTACCACATAATGATAAATCAAATAACCAATGCTGAAGATACGATGTCATTTCTCCTATGGACTTCTCTTTCCTGTTCACTTTTTCAATTCTAATGCTTTCCCCTAGTATTTGTCTTGACTGTGTTAGGGAGAGATCATCTAACAGAAACTAAACTCTTTCCTTAAAAATGGGCACGAATTTCTCTTGTTCTTTGATCCCTAATTGATGACATTTCTCTACATATCATAGTAGTCAAAGAAAGAGCCAATGTGCCTAAGTGGAAAGAAGTGATGGATTTTTAAGGATACTGTTGTCCTTTCTTCTCAAAGAAGACCAAAATGTCATCACTATGTCAGGGTCAATGTACAGTGTGTCTTACTGTAGCTGATCAGACCAATACAAGCTCAGAAGGCTCTACCACAGATTGGACACAAATAATCCATATCAACATTTGAAGACATCTCTAAATTTGTGCATCTTACATTTATTTTGAGCTACTTCAATTCTGCTTTGCTCATAAAACATAGCAATTTCTTTGGTGCAGGCACTCCATGCCGAATGGTCCTCTGCCACAGTCTCCCATGTCTCACAATCAATTCCAAAGTTCTTCAGAGAGACCTTAAGAGTCCTGGTGTATCACTGTATCAATGACCTCCGTGTGAGTACTTGCCTTTAGTGAGTTCTCTGTAAAATAATTTCCATAAAATAATAAATCAAAGTGTATGTTTGGCATTCAAACAACAGGGCCAGCCCACCAGAGTTTTGCTCTCTGCAGTAGAACTTGAATGCTTGACAGTTCAGCTCAACAAAGGACCTCAGTATGAACTACCTTATCTTGCTAGGTGATCTTCAGAATCTTCCTAAGACAATTCAAATGGAAGTGATTCAGTTTCCCTGCTAGACTGTCCAGGTTTCACAGGTATACAACAGTGAGGTCAGCACAACAGCTCTGTAGACCTTCAGTTTGGTAGGCAACCTAATACCTCTTCCTTCCCACACTTTCCTTCATAGCTTCCCAGAAACTGAGCTACCTCTGGCAATGCATGCATCAACCTCATTATCTATGTGTACATTCCTAGAAAGTATACTGCCAAGGTAAGTGAACTTATACATAGCATTTGAAACTTTCCATTTGCTGTAACTGATGGTTCCATGTATGGATGCTGATTGTCAGGCCAAAATTAGCACAAAGAATCAATCCATACTCTGTTACATCTCAGCCTCAGAGGCTTCACTGAGTGCCCAATCATCTGCAACCAAAAGTTGTGCACAAACTCTCCCTCCACTTTAGTCTTGGCTTCTAGCTCTTTCAAGTTAAATAATTCACTGTCTGTGTGGTGGCTGACCTTAATGACATTCTTACCCTCATTGAAGGCATTTGACAACACTGCTGAAAACATCTTGTTAAAAAGCATGGGAGCAAGCACACAGACCTGCTTCATTCCATTGGTAACTGGGAAAACATGAGAGCATCATGCATTATCCAGTACCTATGCAAGTAGGCTGTTGTGGAACTGGCATGAAATAGTTGATGAACTTTTCTATACAATCAAATTTTGCCATGATCTTCCACAAGCCCTCATAACTGACAATATCAAAGGCTTTGGTCAGATAGATGAACATTGTGTAAAGATCTCTGTTCTGCCCTTGGCATTTATCCAGGAGTTGTCAGACAGCAAACACTATATCAACTATTCCTGGGCTGTTTCTGAAACTGTACTACTTTCATACATCTCCCTCTTTTGAACATCCCCTTGTTTCCTCTGACACTGCTACCACCCTGGTACAAACCCTCATCACCTCAAACCTAGACTATTACAATAGCCTTCTGATAGGTACCAATGCTTCAAGTCTCTCCCTTCCCCCCACTACAGTTCATCTTTCATTTAGTTGTAAAATTGATCTTTCTAAAACTCAGGTCTGATCATGTCATCCTCTCCCTTCCCAATCAATTCAATGAGTATTCAATAATTCTAGTGACTCCTTATTACCTCCAGAATCAAATATAAAGTCATCTGGTTTTTAAAGCCCTTTGTAATGTGACCACTTCCTAACTATCCAGTCTTTTTACAACTTATTACCTATCCCCATCCCCACCCTGGTACTTTGGAATCTAATGACTCTAGCCTCCTTGCTATTCCTCACATAAGACATTCTGTTTTCTGAGATTTAGGCATTTTCACTTGCTGTCCCCCATTTCTGGAATTCCCTCCCTACTCAACTCCATCTCCTATCTTCCCTGGCTTCCTCCAAGTCTGAGCTACAATTTAACCTTCTACAAAAAAAAAAATCTTTCCCAATCCCTCTAAAGCTAGTACCTTCCCTCTGCTGATTAGCTACAATTCCTCTCTTATATGTCATGTATGTACATAGATCTTTGCATATTATCTCCTTGGGACTGCTTCCCCTCCTCCCTTTTTTTTTTCATAGCCAGCAAATAGCACATAGTAAGTGCTTAATGAAAGCTGATTCACTACTGTTGACTAAGTGACTGAAATGTGTGTGTGTGTGTGTGTGTGTGTGTGTATCCTTTGGTTTCTTGGAATGTATTTAAGAAGTGTTTTGGGGGAAACGATAGGTGTTATATTTTTTCCTGTAAAAAATTCTCTTTAATTTGTGTGATTTTATTATATATATATGTATATGCATATATATGTATATATGTATATGCATATATATGTATATATGTATAGTATATTCATTTACAATACTGCTAAAACTTGAAATAATTACACATATGGACAATGAGGAAAAATTAAAAATAGGAATATGACTTTCAACAAATTAGATATCCTACTTTATAACAAGATCTCTTGGGATTCAAAATGTCATGTTAATTAAACTTAATTTATTATATGGATTGCCAATTTATCTGGGAAGAACCAGTGTTATACTTCTCTGTATTTTAGCTACACATTTCCAATTTATATATTACCTTTGAGGATTTTAAAATTATCATTATTTTAGAATTACCAAATAGAATAACAGAATTTTAGAACATGAGAGACTGCCCCATCCAACGTCTTCCTTTCACAGAAGAAGCAATTCATCTAAGGAAAGGCAATTTGGTATAGTATTATGGCAGACAGTTAATACAATCTCTTGGTTTTGGAATTAGAAGCCTTGTATTCAAATTCTGGGTCTGCAATTTACTACTGATGTGACCTTTGGTAAGTCATCTAACCACTCTAGATCTTAGGTTCCTTACTTGTAAAATGAGGAGGTTGGGTCTGATTCCATGTCCCCTCATAGCTTTAAATCACTGATCCTATGAATGTATAGGTCTTAGTTTAAGTCTCTTCTAGTTCTAGTATCTAATTTCACCTTATCTTGAATATATACACTGGCTTCAGCCTCAGTTCCCTCCTCTCTTTCAGTCATTCTCAACTTCCAAGACCCAGTTCAAATGCAGCCTCATTCACAAAGACTTTACTTTTCTCTCAAGCTAGAAGTGAACCCTCCTTTCTGCATGACACTTTGTTTATAGCCCTTTTATAAACTTGTCATATTTTATATCATAATTATTTGTGTATAAATTTTATCTTTCTAGCTTGAACAGATAAACTCTCTGGACCATGAATAAAGTTTTATAGTATTTATCATTTGTCTATAACTGAGAACACTGCAAAATGCTTTGCACTTGGAAAGCTTCTAACAATTTTTTGTTTAATTGATTTGAATGGGAAAAATGGTTAAGTCTCAGATATTCAGGTTTGAGTATCCATTTTAAGGGTATACATACCCTTGATCCTTTCCCTCTTGTACTTTGAACATTATGTAATTCACTGAGAAGTTTGTGTTCTCTCTTGTCTGGTAGGAGTAAGGCAAGAACTACTGAAAGTCTTAAGGTTTGGGGTGTTAGCTTACTGACACGGGACTATGAACATTTGATGTCTCTTCTTTATTTGTCCTTGTGACTCTACTCCCTTGCTCTTACATGAATGAGCACTAAAAATGGAACAGTGAAATGTCAGAAGAGCCACCAGAGGTCCTGCAACAGAAGTGCAAAATAGAGTCTGCCAGTTGTCACTGCTGTTTTGGCCCCATACAGGAGTCAGCCCTAAGAAGCAGCCTGCTTGATTCCCAGCAGTAAACAGAAGGGGCTATTAAGACATGCTCCACAAGCAAAGGAACAGCTCCTCCATTAGTTATTATGCACCTAGAATTGGACTTGATGGGGGGATATTTGTAGCAAGCTCTTTAAATTTGAACCCACTTTCCCCAAGGACCAAGGTGATAGAGGATACCATGTTCTCCTTTTGTGAAGTTTCTATGCTTTGGGTCTTGCTACATTTCCTTAGTATGTATCCCTTTGTAAATGTTTTTTTAAATAGTATTCTCAAGAGCAGGCAAGGAATATAAAAAGAAACTAAAACTGAAACCAGTAAACATTGCTGTTCATTGAGAGTACTCAGGACTGATTGTCTTAGGAAAGAGGTTAAAACTATCAACTGCCTTTCCTATTACTATCTAAAAACTCTAAAAACCCTACTCCCATTGATTAAGGAAAAATGAATTGGAATTTGTTGATATTTGAGGAGACAATGTTAGATGCTGGTCAACTGAGCTTTGTCTTTGTTATACAGAAATTGATATGGCTATTTGTCCTCATTTTCCCTGAGTCTTATTCTTGTCCCTTGTCAGAAAGCAAAAGTGACTATGAGTCCATAAAGACTAGGCTGGTAGAGTACAAGCTGTGGCTCATTCTACATACTAGGAAAAGGTTCATATTTCCCTGTATGAAATTTCCCTGTTATATTCCTATTTTTATTTTTTTCCTAATTGTTCATAAGCTTAATTATTTTTATCAAGTTTTAATAGTACTGTAAAAGAATACACAGGGCATATACATATATGATATATATGTGTGTATATATGTATGTATGTATATATACATATACATGTGTGTGTGTGTGTGTGTGTGTGTGTGTGTGTGTGTACAGGTAATATAAACCTTGTTTGACTATTTGTCATCTTCTTATATACATGAATCTTATGGCCAAAGAGTTGGATATTAAGAAACAATTTTTTTTAGGTCAAAACAAGTCATGGAACCTTCTGCTCAAATAAAGAGATACTGTAATCTTCATTGGTAGATGGAGTACTCTGATCAAGCAGGTATTGAAGTAGGTATTTCTAGGTGAAGAGATGCTATCCATCACAAAATTAGAAGCATTCCTGTATCATGTAGATGGACAGAAAAATAAACAAATAAATAATAATGAATACATAGAACATATCTATTCATTTTATGTGTTTTTTAAACTATTTAGAACATTTATATGTATAATGAATCTAATAAAATGAGGATACTATTTACTAGGCTCATATTTAGGGAGGAGTGAAAAGTACTAGTTCTCAGCCAGTATAAAAAGGCTCAAATCTGAAGTTGCTACTAGGTTGGGGAGTATGGTAGAAGTACTATCTACCAGAGTAATACCTATGTGGGCTGGTCTTGTTCTCAACTGACAAATCTTCTACAAGTGTTTCATTTCATTTGAATATCAATATTCATTCCAGTATCCAGGAGATAAGTCTGTGATTGAGAGGGAGGGGAAAGAAGGGGAGAATGGAATAGTAAAGAGAGGAATAGTTTACTAGGGGTATGTTCACCTGGGGTAAGAAGTGTATTCATTTCACATCCTCTTATTTTAATGAATTATTCTGGCCACTTAGATGCTAAACTCACTTGTTTCTAGGCTGTTGATGGATGGATTGCAGATGTAGTAAGTACCTTTTAATTTCATCATCTTTGGACAAAGTTCCTATTTCCTCACTCCAATTATAGCTTTCAATACTACGATCACATTGCTTGATGGAAAATAAAAGCATATCTGCCTCCTTTTTCTCATTTAAACAATGTGGGGTTTACACTAGAGAACCTTTCAGGTCCCTTCCAGATCAAAATCTGTTATGCTACATTCTGTGACCTTGTGAAAATCATATTAACTTTTCTACTAATCTTGCCCCTTCAGAAGATACAGAGAGGCACCAGCATCATTTTAAAGTACAAGTCTGGTTTAAAAAAAATCCTATTCTTCAGATAATGCATTAAGAAGGGTGTACTAGTAATCCCTTTAAATATGCAATGGGTTGAGGCTATGTTTGATTATCAAAGACACCATCTGTCAGATATCCTTTGATGACAGATATTTGTTTTTCTTTCCTCTCCACTGTAGCATCAACTCCCTTAATGCTCTACCACCCCTCTACAAATGGTCTTTCCCAAAGGAGCCCACCTCCTTTAGTTGCTATCATGTCAAGTGCTATACTAAACTATCTTCTGGGTGCTCCTTGGCTTTAGAAATAACAAATTCCAACTCAATTCAATAAGCATTTATTAAGAGCTTACTATGTGCAATGTTAGGTGATGCAGTGGATAGAACACCAGCTCTGGAGTCAGGAGGACTTGAATTCAAATCCAGCCTCATACACTTACTAGCTGTGTGGCCCTGGGCAAGTCATTTAACCTTTTTTGCCTCAGTTTCTTCGTCTGTAAAATGAGCTGGAAAACACAATAGCAAATCACTCCACTATCTTTGCCAAGAAAACCCCAATGAGGGTCACAAAGGGTCAGACATGATGACAACAGCAACAAAGAAAGTCATATGTTCAAATATCTCTTAATTTTTGAAACCATTTTGGTACCCTCCATTAAATAACAAAGTAGCACACGAATGACTTCTCTGGTAACGTTTTGCAAAGATTTATATAAACAATTGAAAGTAACATTTCTTACAAATCTCCCTAAACATAAAAGTTGAATCACAAAATATACAGATTTCTTCCCCAAAATTTATATAAGGCATATAAATTTATAAATCTTCTACTTCCTGCTTCATTTGCATAAATCACTGCTTAAAATCCATGTTTTCATGCAGAATGTCTTCTAAGGTTGCACAAACATACTTTTGAACATGAGAAATCTGTGGATTTCTTCTACTTGACTATGCTTATTTACAAGCATTCCCCTCACATTACTCTTTTTTACCTCCCCCTCACTGGGGGAATTGGAGTAGGCAGCTAGCCATAGTGTTATCCCTCTTGCACAAAAAGGAAAGAAATAAAAGATTACCAACAAAGAATTTCATGAAATACACAATAGCAGATAGAATGAAAAGAAGGAAACACAAATATACAAGTAACACTTTAAAAGTAGGTCAATTTTATTGTTTACTAGAAATGAGATTATAAATAATAGAGATTAGTGATTTTATACATAATTCTCTATTTTAATTACTTTTCATGTGGAAATAGATTTTCTTTGGTGTTTGCTAAGTTCAGAATTTAAAAATGAAAGAAAAAGGCAGTGCTACCTACAAACATAATTTATGTCTCATTTTGAACAATTTGGTCTGTATGCATTCTTGTTGCTCCTTCAGGATGCAGCATAAGTGTGATATCAACACTGTGTGTGTGTGTGTGTGTGTGTGTGTGTGTGTGTGTGTGTTTAGTAGACCAAAGGAATGACTAGGGCAAAAAGTATACATTGAGCCATATATGGGTCAAGAAATTAAACAATGGGAGGGGCAGAGCCAAAGTGGTAGAGTAAAAGCAGTGACTTGCTTGAACTCTACCCCAAACCCCTCCAAGTACCTATAAAAAATAGCTCTAAACAAATTCTAAAGCAGAAGAACTGACAAAAAGACAGAGTGAAACAAATTTCCAGCAGAAGACAACCTCGATGGTTGATTAGAAAGGTTTATTGAGCCAGGCTGGGAGAGAAATACAGTTCAGTGTGGGCATGCCCACAAAGACCAAGCCTCAGTAAACCTGGAGCAGGCCTCAGGGGACTGAATCATGGGTAGCTATGGCATTTCCCAGACTTCTCAACCCATAAACAGCAAAGACAACTTAGAAGATCAGTAGGAAAAGTCTGTGACTCCAGTGAGAGAGAAGTTTGGTCCCAGCCCCAGTCCTGGTGCAATCCTGGGCCAGTGGCTGCTTCTGGAGCTTCTGGCTTATGGACTGAGGCGAAATTGAGTGACTGACCAGGGGGGATAGCAGGGATCTCTTTGCTGGCACTGAGGCATAGAAATCTCTTGCTTTGCCCATGCTTAGATCTGGGTCATGGTTCCAGGTGGCAATCCTGGGGCCAGGAGAAGTACTAGTATGGAAGAGCTTGTAGTGGCAGTGGAGAGGGAATTCTCCTCATAGTTCAAAGGCAGAAAAGAATGCTTGTGGTCACTCACAAACCAGAGCACAGGCCAAGAAAGGAGTAAACACCTCGCCCTAGATCATACTACCTTGGAAGACCTGAAAATTTACAGGTCCCTAGAAGTATCTCTGAAAACAGCTGCACAAAACCCCTGAAGCTTGGGATAGCACATTCTCTATACTGGAAGCAGACCCCTACCTTAACAAAGAGTTTAAAACTCAAGTAATTGGCTGGGATCATGAGCAAACAGCACAAAAAAAAGTCAGACCATAGAATACTTCTTTGGTGACAAAGAAGATCAAAATATACAACCAGAAGAAGACAACACAGTCAAAGCTCCTACATCCAAAGCCTCCAAGAAAAATATCAATCAGTCCCAGACCATGGAAGAGCTCAAAAGGGATTTTGAGAAGGAAGTAAGAGAAGTAGAGGAAAAACTGGGAAGAGAAATGAGAGTGATGCAAGAAAATCATGAAAAACTAGGCAACAGCTTGCTAAAGGAAACCCAAAAAAATTACTGAAGAAAATAACACCTTAAAAAATAGCCTAACCCAAATGGCAAAAGAGGTCCAAAAAGCCAATGAGGAGAAGAATGCCTTAAAAAGCAGAATTGGCCAAATGAAAAAGGAAGTCCAAAAGCTTCCTGAAGAAAATACTTCCTTAAAAATTAGAATGGAGCAATTGGAAGCTAGTGACTTTATGAGAAATCAAGTCAATGTAAAACAAACCAAAAGAGTGAAAAAATAGAAGACAATGTAAAACATCTCATTGGAAAAACAACTGACCTGGAAAATAGATCCAGGAGAGATAAATTAAAAATCATTGAAAACTATCTGAAAGCCATGATCAAAAAAAGAGCCTAGACATCATCTTTCAAGAAATTATTCAGGAAAACTGCCCCGATATTCTAGAACCAGAGGGTAAAATATAAATGGAAAGAATCCACCAATCACCTCCTGAAAGAGATCCCCAAAGGAAAACTCCTAGGAATAGTGTAGGCAAATTCCAGAGTTCCAGGTCAAGGAGAAAATATTGCAAGCAGCCAGAAAGAAACAAGTCAAGTACTGTGGAAACACAATAAGGATAACACAGGATTTAGCAGCTTCTACATTAAGGGACCAGAGAGCTTGGAATATCATGTTCCAGAGGGCAAAGGAGATAGGATTACAGACAAAAATCACCTACCCAGCAAAACTGAGTATAATCTTTCAGGGGAAAAAATGAAAATTCAGTGAAATAGAGGACTTTCAAGCATTCTTGATGAAAAGACCAGAGTTAAATAGAAAATTCAACTTTCAAATACAAGATTCAAGAGAAGCAGGAAGAGGTAAACAGGAAAGAGAAATCATAAGGGACTTACTAAGGTTGTACTGTTTACACTCCTGTATGGAAAGATGATATTTGTAACTCATGAGACCTTTGTCAGTATTAGGGTAGTTGGAGGGGAAAAATTATATGTATAGATAGATTAATAGAGGGCACAGGGTGAGTTGAAGATGAATAGTTGGTATCTGGAAAATAAAATTCAGGAATGAGAGAGGATTATACTGGAAGAAGGAGAAAGGGAGAGGCAGAATGGGGTAAATTATCTCACATAAAACAGACAAGAAAAGGCTTTTACAGTGGAGGGGCAGTGGGGGGAGGTGATAGGGAATGAGTGAATCTTATTCTCATCAGATTTGGCTTAAGGAGGGAATACCATACACACTCAATTGGGTATGGAAAGCTATCTTACCCTACAGGAAAATAGAGGATAAGAGAATAAGAGAAGGGGGAAAGGGGATGATAGAGGGGAGGGCAGATTGGTAAATTAAAAAAAAGAAATTAAACAATGGGAGCCATCTAAACAATCATTACAACAGCAAAATAAATCCCATAATTACTATGAAATTTTGTTTTAATGTATCTTTAGTAATAGATGTGAAAATAGATCTCACAATCAACAAGATAACATGAAAGCTAGCTTACTTCTTCAAACAGACATTTTCCCTTTGACTTCAGACATTAACAATACAACTGAATGAATTTCAGTATAACTCTTAAAAATTGTTCCAAACTTTAGTATGAAATAGTCATTTTCCAGAGGGATTATAAATCTCAGTAAAATATATTATCTCTTTCACTGATTAAAATGGGCAATTTATGTGACAATATGGACATGAATGCAAGGGTAATTTTTAAATATGTAGTTTGTCAAGTAGGCTTCCTATAGATATTACTTATGATTACCATTAATCTTTTTTTTCTATGTCAGATCTCTCATGCAAGTCATGCTAGTAATTTTGTATACTTTCAATTTATAGTCTAAAAAACAGCAGTACCTAACAGAGTAAATAGAGTACCACCCAGAGAGCCATAAAAACCTCTCCAGAGTGCCTGGCACACAATAATAAATGTTTGTTGGGGCAGCTAAGTGGCACAGTGGATAGAGCACTGGCCCTGAAGTCAGGAGTACCTGAGTTTAAATCCAGCCTCAGACCAAACCCTTGACACTTACTAGCTGTGTGACCCTGGGCAAGTCACTTAACCCCAATTGCCTAAAAATAAATAAATAAACAAACAAACAAACAAACAAACATATAAATAGATAGATAGATAGATAGATAGATAGATAGATAGACAGACAGACAGACAGATAGATAGATAGATAGATAGATAGATAGATAGATAAACAAATAAATAAATAAATAAATTGATGTTTGTTGACTGTGTGGTCCTGGAGAAGTAACTTAACCTCAGTTTGCCTCAAGAAACTCTCTAATGTTATAAATTATAAACAAGCTGCCAATCTACATATATAGAGACAGTTTCCATACTAACTGATATCTATATCAGTGGTATCACAATTTTAGACATGTTCCCTACTACCCTCCAAAAATGATGAAAATAATGTCAATCACATTGCCAGAGATGTTTCTCCTTGACTCTATAACACTTAAGCATTGTTTCAAACTGATTTTTCAAATATTTTGTTATTCTTAAGAAAAATTTCCAAAAATTCTTTTTTGGATTGTTCAATTTTAAAATGTCATCTAGTGTTTCTATAAGTGAAAGGACAGAAACATAAGGAAATGTACTAAACAGCAAAAGGGTGACCTAATTCCCTAGACACCTGGGAATCAATGTATTATGCCATTTGATTTTCAAAACAACCCACCAAAATACAGTTCTAAAGTCCTCTGGGGATTTAAAATATATACAATTGGGCACCCAAGGTTGAGATATTGTAGCATTTGATTATGTCAGAGTTGAGACCAAGAGATTGAATTCTTTGAGTTACTGATAGATATGTGAATGAATTCTTCACTCCTAAAAAGTTAGGAAGATATGGCATTCATTTGATAAGATAGATAAAAGTATTTTCAAATTAAATGAAAACCTAAGTGGCCAAGATAGTCTCCACTTCATATAAGCAGGAAAGCTATTGGGATAAAAAGCTTTCTTGTAAGTTATAAAATGTTGGGAGAAAATATTCTTTTCTTTTGGCTCACCACTTTCTCAGAAATGCAACCTTCCTATTCAGTTTTCTGGATATTCCTGAATGGGTTTCTTGTTTATTTCTTTTGTGGTCTTTTTTATAAGATGTTTGTAAATAAAAACATAAATTATTTTACATTTGTTCTTCTTCATATGAAACTATAATTCTAACTGCAAATAGCTCTAGTATTGTAATGCAAATAGCTCTGGTCTTTGAATTAGTCTCAACTATGCCACTAACTTCTGGATCACTTTAGGCAAATTCCTCTCTCTGGATAATTTTTTTTCTCATTAGCAAAATTAGGTGGTTCAAAAAATATCATTAATGTCTGATTAAGCTTTATGTTTCTATGAACATCTATGAGTGAACTAATAAATTGATTCACCCTCAAATAAGAATGATATAGAGCTAAACCTAGATACAATGATGATGATGATGACAATGATGATAACTGACACTAATTTAGCAATTTGTAGTTGGCAAACTGATTTACATACATAATACCTATGAGGTAGGTAGTATAGATATTATCAAACCCATTTTACATATCAAGAAATGGAGACTCAGTTATGTCAAGTGACTTCTCCATGGTTACACAGCTAATCATAAATGGAACTTAAATCCAGATTTTATTGATCTCTCTCTCTCTGTCTCTCTCTTTCTAGTCTCTCTCTGTCTCTGTCTCCCTCTCTCATCTCTGTCTCTTTCTGTCTCTCTGTCTCTGTCTCTCTCTCTGACTCTCTCTCTCTCTTTCTTTCTCTCTCCTCCCTCCAAATGACTTCCTAATTGTTAAATCAAATGGCCCTTTTTCCATTACCATGCTTCCTTCACTTTTCCTATTTTTGCCATGGTGGTGTCCCACTACTGAATGCTCTCACCTTCCTTCAATTCATAAGGCAAGACACACTCTTGGTTCTCTTCTTCCCTGTCCTGATTATTGTCCAAAAGGACTGTGGTGCTTGAAAGTTGGTGGTGAATGATTCACTGGCAGAGGAAGGAGGGAGTTAATGACAGAAATAAAAGGGTAGTGAAAGTACTAGTTTTGTATAAAGTAGCTGCTCATTACTGAAACATTCAGCATTAGGAGGGACATATCTAAAGCCTCTACGTAGTACTTCATCCTACTTAAAGATATTACCTCCAAATTCTTCACTTAAAGAAAAAAGATTTAATTCATCTTCAAGATTAAAAAAAAAACTGTATCTTTGAATTTGACTATAACTTTAAATATGTAAATCATTTTGCATTTTCCCAGTAGAAATATTATTAGCCCTCAACTCTAACTGAAAATTTGAGAGGTCTTCTAAGTTTAAAAAACTTTGCAATGCTGCCATATCTTAATGACTGACATAATTGGAAAAGTATTATCAACTTTTTAGTCTGCTATTTTTAAATGAGTTTTTGAAAGCCATTGTTTAAAGTAGAAAGAATCTAAGATGAGATCTGTGGTTCATTTTTGTTCCTTGAGAATTTGCATGTTTGAGTTTCAAGTCACTGAAAGGAAGAGGTGCTTATAATGCATGTGCTGAAAGAGTTCACACTGTAAATGTTATGAGTAGTGACTGGTACTTACATGCCACTGTGACTCTGGCTGTGTCTGTGATTTCATTTTAAGACTAATCTCTCCCATTTTTTAAAAGGCAAGCAGTTGACTAGTCCTTTAAAGAGTGTGATGTTTTAAATTAATTGTGTACAGTGAAAATTTACACAAATATCATAAATAAATCATGCAAAAATGTCCACATTAACTTTATTTCAGGATGGTAAAGATATTTTATAATCAAAGAAAGTACCAAGTTACCAAACTATTTGATTTTGCTGCATATCTCCCTCTCTTGTCCACCACCTCAAAATACCATTAGGAAAAAATAAACCTTTATTATGAGAAAGCATGTGTCTTATTCCATGAAAAAGAAGGAATATATAAACAACTCCTTCTGTAAAGGAGAACAAAATTAGATTTTTAGTAATCCTGTTTCATTTTATTTGTTGGAGTCCTCAAATGAGCAATGGGTAGAATATTCCCCTTCTCTGGAATGGAAGGGGGTTGGAGGAAACTACTTCTCCTGACCTTATTCCACATAGGCAACTTTTTTTTAATTTTCTTTTCCATTTGTAAGTACTTAAATAGAAAATTATGGTATATGGCTACTAGTGTCACCAGGTGGTGCTGCATTGGTAGCCACAGTCCAAGAACTATAGGACAGAAATATTCCCTGTTACTGTGCTGCTATGAACTATAGTGTGTGTTTTCAAATGTGTGTGAGAATACACACACATACACACACACACACACACACCTGAGTCTTTTTCAAGGAATTTTTCTATGAACACAATTCCTTAATGAAATGAGTGAATACAAAAACAGTTATTTAAGAGCAAATCACTTTGAAAATTAATTATTTTAAAAGCACAAAAGGGATAATTTACCAAAATTAGGTTTGGGAAAATGATATTTGCCACATTTGTATTCTATGTTTGAATTGGAAATATGCCAACTTAAATTAAAAAAGGGATTTCGATGAGGCTGGCTAAATAATTAAAAAACAAACAAACAAACAATGTACACTTTTAACCCACATAGCAGAATGACTATTGATGGCAATATCTTAAAATGGTAACACATCCTGGAGTATCCAATGCAAAACTAGACACATTCAATGAAAATTCATTAATTATTTTCAATGAACTAAAACTAAGATTTTTTTCAATATATTTGTTCATGTATGAGACATCCTATTGTAATATACGTCAGGCCACCCTGGCATCATGAAGATGCACTTTCAAATTCCACCTTTGATATCTACTGTCTATATAATCTTGGGAAAGTCACCCATAACTTCTCACTGCTGGCCCGAAAGCAACTTTTGAATACTATAAGTTGCACATATTCCCTGGGAATTTCCTTACCTGGAGTGCCTTGCACTAATTAAATCAGAGATTCAGAGGGAAACCAACACTTTCCTTTATTGATTAAGCAAACCCTTCTTACTCTATTCAAAACTGACTTCATTCGGTTTACTTAAGTTGTGACTCCATAATGCACTATAAATCAATTGAAATGTTTTAAAAATTACAATCATTTGAAAGTAGAGCATATTTCAAACTTCAGCTGTTATTTAAGAGCCTTACATTGCAAAGAGAAGGCACCCATTTTATTTTCAAGTTGCCAGTTGTCTCTGTGTCAAAGTACTTTTTTCAGAAAAGCAAAGAATACTGTATAAGACTATGCAAGAGATTTATGCAAGGGATTTAGAGCTAGAAGAGACCTCAGAGATAATCTAGTTCAACTCCATCAATTTGCAGATCAGGAAACTGAGGCCTGGAGAGGTAAAGTGGCTTGACTATGGTCAAGTATCACTCCCATCATAGAATAAAAAAGAACCATAAGCTTTTCTATTATCAGACATTATTGAAGAATGAGGAATTTTGGTTCAACCATAGAATCTTTTATGAACTTTCAAGGAATCATAATAATACTATCATGATACACAACAGTAAGCCACCAAAACTGAATATAATATTATTCATGATGATTCAAAAGCCTCATCAGGCTATACAAGTGCCTTAAGTTTGTCACCCTGCAATTAATTATCACTGTATTAGTGAAGCTCAGCAATGCTAGTTAACCAGTTCAACAAAATTTTCTCTACACAAACATGTGGTTTCTGTATATGAACATATATACATGCATATATGAATGTATATGTGTATATATATAAATATCTGGCATTTTAAAAGCAATAAATCTTTAAATTAAAAGTGATGAGGGTCTGAAATCTTAGTGAAGCTATTCTTGCTGGATCTTTATACAACACAGATACAAGAAAGAAAAAATCAAATCCCCATAGCTGAGCCTCAGGTATGAAGTTTTGGAAAGCATAAGACACTGCATTTGTATGCAGCTCTGCTTACAGATTCAATTCTCAATGGAGTTGTAATTAAGTTAGTGAAGATTTTTTTTTCAATTTTTGAAAAATTCTCTTTTTAAAGCTGCCATAGAATCAGAGATCTAAAGCTTGAAGTTTCCTTAGGGGCCATCTATTCCTCAACCCTCATTTTGCAGTACAGGAAATTGAAGCCCAGAGTTTAAATGACTTCCCAGGATCACAAAGGTATTAAGCATGAGGTGAGATTTGAACATAGGTCTTCTGGCTCAAGAGTCTGTTTTCTTTCCACTCTGTCACACTAATTGAATTCCCTCCCCCACTCCACTCCTTTTCTGCCTTAAGTTTTCCCTTTCAAGGCATTTGCTTTTTTTTTTTACATGTTTATTTATATATCTAATCCTTTTGAGGGGCAAAATATCTTGAAAAGAATTTTATAGTACTAGTCAATTGTACTTGTGAGCACAATTCTCAATCATATATGTATAGGTGGGGTTGTTGGTACACATCCCTATATACAAAAGTCGCATCTTTAATCTAAATACAATGTAAGACTATAATAACCCCACACACAAAATTTCTCAAAATCATATATGTATATATACATACACCCCCACACACACATGAAATGTACAAAATGAGGCTATGAATAAGCATGCATACACATGTGGAAAGAATAGTCTCTATGTGATTCTACTTAAAGTTATTCTCTCTGCCAAACTTTTATCTCATTCCTTCCTCCTTGGGGAATCTCATTTTCCTTCAAACAGAAAGCCAGTAAGATTGCTAGAGTTCAGCCAGCACTCCCTCTCCTCCTCCCCCCCACCCCATTCCTCCCATGTCCACATCAGTGACTTGCCCTAGGGATAAGCCTCCCAGAAGCTCAAAGTTAAAGGAGCCTGGGAGGTAACCAGCTGGCATTTCCATCCACTCCTCCCTGGAAACACACCCACCAATAACCCCTGCCAGGGGAAAGCCCAGCCCACAGAGGCAACTCCTCCATGGCACTTCCATTGAATGATGAAAAAAACCACCAAGCGCAGTACATTTTGCTTAGATTCCCTCGGCACCAGCACCAACTCTCTACTGCACCAGTACCCTGCGTATGTCTCATCCCTGGAAGTCAAGGTTGTCTAAATACTGCCCTGGGTTAGTTGGTGCTGCACATGACGCTATCTACCCACATGACAAGACTGAAAGGGGGAGGGGGGACAGAAAAGAGGGGAAGGGAAAAAAAGTTACTGAGTAGCTGTCAAAGAGCCCAAAGACATCTGTCCTTTTCCTTCCCAACCAGCAACCGACTTTGGCGTCTCCAGTCCGGGTCTCTGGAATCTCCCCATCTCCTCCATTAGCACATCTCCCTGCTTCCCATCAAGTGCTTATTCCTCCCTGCCCCGCTGGCGGTGCCTCTGCTCCCTAAGTTCTTCCTTCCTTCCACTCTCCTTTCCCCAGTTCTTAGTTCCACGCCAAGGGATGCCACTGACGCACATTCAATTTGCCCCTCACCTTCAACAACAAGTTCATTCCACCGCAAAAAAACCAAAGTTGCATACCATGCAACAACCTCATCTGTATCCTAGCCTCCTCGGTCCTTAAACTGCCTCAAGTGGGGCACTCTCCAAACCCACCCTGCTTTGGCATGACTCTCTGCATCTCCCCACCCTACCAGCACACAACACACCCCCTTTTGCACACACGCACGCCCCTCAACCTTCTCGGCCCCAGAGACGGAGTCCTGCTGTCCGTCACACAAATAAGACAACTGTGCTTACCTTGCTTGACACACTTGAGTCGGATGGGATCCTTGCAGTGCTTGATCACCGCCAGCACGTCTCTGATGGTGAGTCCCGCCACCGGGGTCTCATTCACCTCCAGCAGCAACTCCTCGGGTACCAACTTGCTGCCACTCTCATAGGCCACCTTGCCGGGTTTCACTTCCCCCAGGTAGGGGAACTGTCCATTCTCGGCTCCCCCCTTCAGTTCAAAGCCCAACTGGCCCTCCTGGTTCCTGCCAATGACACTCTCATGGACTTTGCTAGTCCAGTGGCTTTTCTTTTTCAAGCTTTTAGACATGGCAGTAGGGTTGTCAGCCCTCCTCTGCTCCGAATTCGAGGGTTGTCCGGGAGGTGAGAGGACGAGGAGAGAGTAGATGGGGTAAGAAGGGTAAGACTTCGCTTTCCCTCCTCTCGGCCCCACTCCCTGTTTGCTTCCCCCCTCCCTTTTTGGGGGAAGTGTGGAATGGGAAGTGGGGAGCGAAGGGGATGACGGCTGAGGCTGGGATAAGAGAGCTTGGGGTGGTGTTTGGCCGCCGCTTGAATGACACTCAAGGCTGTGGCCCCGGCGGAGAGCAGAGCAGCGGTGGTGGCAGCAGCAGCCGGAGCAGTAGCTGCGCTGGTGAAGGAGGGAGGGGGGAGAGTGGGGGTGGGGAAAGGGAAAGGGGGGAGGGTTGAGATACTAGGGGTCACTAGCTGAGCGCGCGCGCGTGTGTGTGTGTGTGTGTGTGTGTGTGTGTGTGTGTGTGTGTTTAGCTGATATCCATGGCAGCTGCCATAAGTAAGTGTACTAGTTGTATTGTAACTGGCAGCGGGGAAGAAGGGAGGTAGGATGGAGGAGGAGAAGCAGGAGGAGGAGGAGGGGAAGGAGCGTTTGTTGGATGGGGAGCAGGGGAGGGGTTCTGGGCTGCTGCTTGAGCTCCCTCCCCTCCCCAACTTGACCCGGTAGTGAAGGCTCGGAGAAAGGCAGGCTGGGCTCGCCTGGCAGCCTACCGGAGAAGGCGGGTAGCAAGCCGAGGCAAAGGGAGAAAGAAGAGCTGCTGGCCGAGGGGAGGGGAGAATGGACAGGAAGGACTGGAAGAGGAGAAGGGGGCCCTGGCAGCCTCTCGCCCCGGCGTCCTCGGCCCTTTCTCCAGACTCCGCAGTGCTTACAGCCTGGCTTCTTTCTGCTGCCCCAGGCTCCAGATGAAGAACGAGGGAGAGAGCAGTCAAGAGCGTCTGCAGCCTGGGCAGGGCAAGTCCTCTGGCGTGAGATTTCTGCGGGGAGAATGCGTCCGAACTTGGTGGGGAGGGAGGTGCGCGCGCGGGGTGGGGGTGTTGACGATAGGGAAGGCCAGAGAGAAGAGAAGGAACTGGGATGGGGGCCAGTCAGAGAGTGGTAGAGATGGGTGGAGGGAATGCCAATTCAACATATAGAGGAGTTGCCTATCTCCCTACTACCTTGTCGCCGGATCCAGAGACTTTAGAATTCTTTCTAGGACAGAGGAAATGTTACAGACCTCTGGGATAGTTACTGTAGCTGGTGGGAGAGGGTTAAAGGAACGTGGAGCTCTAGTTTGCCAGCTCCGCCCCCAGGCCACTTTCCCCTTTCTTGGTGCCTGAAGTAGACCAGGGTAGGTTGATTGAGGGAACAGAACTCCCGAAAGCCAGGAAGTAGGCAAGGGGATTCCACTCCCCAGCACCAAGGGCTGCCCTTATCTTTGCTTCCCACTTCTTTGGAGAAAGAAAAACAAAAGAGGTTGGGGGAAAGGCGGGGTAGGGGGTTGTTGATGCCAATTAAGGAGAGAGCTTAGCTATTTTAACCTGTTCAGTGCTGCTGCAGTTAACTAGGAGCTGACTTTTAAAGTATGGAAAAGAAGAGAGACTAGTTCTCTAAGAAGGGTAAAATGTGAGTCACAGGAAAGAAAGGCTTAGATGGGAGTGGAAGAATAAGGATTATTCTAAAGGATGCTATTATCACTTCAAAAACCTAAAATCTTTTAGAATTTTGGGAGATTGTGGTTTGTTGTTGTTTCTTTAATATACGGCACGAAGATGTAAATGAAATTTTTTAAACATTAGTAATAGGTACACTCTTTGCAAGGGACTGAGAAACATCCAATCTGGGTTATATTTTAAAAAGTTGGGAAGAAAAAAAAACTCCTTTGAGATTTCCCTGAAGCCAGGAACGGTCTTGCAGCAAAGCCCTACATTATCTAAAGAAGTTATGGATTTATGAACTGAACATTCATTTTAATAATTCAATTCAGAAAATTTATGAAGCGTATATTATGGGGTAGAGTATTGTGTAGTGCACTGAAGAAATACAATGTTTATAACAGACTCCCTGCTCTCATGGAGATTATATTTTAGTGGAGGGATACTTAACAAACACATATAACTATAATGCAGTGTGTTGCATTATAAGTATTCTACAGAGTTGTAAAAGCAAAGTGCGATATAAAGCCCAACAGGAAAAATTGGTACCAGCAGTGTATCAGGGAAAACTTCGAGGAGGATGTAGCATTTGAGCTGTGATTTAAATAAGGACTAGAAATTCAGAAGCCAAATGACTGAGATTAATGAGAAAAAAGACTTGAGATGATAGGTCACATGGTGCATTCAGGGAACAAAGAATAGAAGGGGTTAGTAGTAATATGATCTAAGCTGGAAAAGTCTGTTGGCACCAGTTTATAAAGAACCTCAAATAGTAGGCAGGGGAATTAGAATTTTATTTGAGAAGTATTCACTGAAGATTTTTGAGAAGAGGAGTGATATGATGAGATGTATACATAAGAAATCTTATTCTAAGATCCCTGTGTAAGATGCATTGAAGGGAAGGAGAAAGTAGAAGAGGAAATACTTGTCAAGAGACTAGAGTAGTAGTCTAGGCAGATGGTAATGAGGGACTACATCAGGTGAAGGCAATGAACAGATGTGAGCAATGTTGGAACTTTGAGATCCATGGGTCATGGACAGTCATTGGAAATAAGAAATGAGCAAGAAGGAAGATTCAAATATAAATCTGATGTTATGAACCTCAGAAATAGAGTAAATGCTCATTTCACAGAAAGACATAGTTAACTATGACTATAGTCAGAAGACTATAGTCATATCTCATAGCCCCTAAAGCTTTCCTATACAGGAAACCTATCTCTTACTCTTCTTCACTAACCTGTCCCTCATTCACTCATTCGCAATGCGAGACTTCTAGAGCCTGGAGGAAGCATTGGTTTGTAATGATTTCTGATTCACTTTTTCCTCACCCCAGAGTTTAAGAGCTCAATTTAAGAAATCAAAGTTTCTTTGTACTTCAAATGACTTTGAAAAATAAAAGGATAAACCACATGAAATGCAGCAGAGAGAAAGTGAGAGGGACATGCAAACAAAGACAGAACAAGACAGAGAGAGGACAGAGACAGAGAGACCCCTTGCCCTAGGAGACTTTGTATTTCTCTTTTCAGGATGCTAAATTGACATTTCCTAATAAAGGAAAAATCAGGGGACATTCCCTTCGTTCCTCCATTTCTTTATGCAACCACACTGATTCTGGAGAAGCAACTGATAGTCCTGACTGACCCTCTCTCTCCTGTGGCTCTCTTTGGTCAGTGGTGTTGTTTTCTGCCCCCCCCCCCCCCCCGTAATCTTCCTATTTCAACTTCCTTACTATTCTGCCTGAGAGTGGTAGGGGAAGCAGAATAGAGAAAGAAATAAGAGTTATATTATAATTCCTGTAAGTTTTTGGTTATTTTCCTCTTGAAGACCAAAGCCAAGAATAAAAGTCACAAAAAGGCAAAATATAATGAGCTCAGTATGGAATATATTTAGTTTAAGGTGCCAGTAGGACACTCAGGTAGAAATGTCCTTACGCAGCCGGAAATGCAGTTATAGATCTTAAAAGACAGAGAAGGGCTTAAAGTGTACACTTGGGAGTCACTAACACAGACATGGTGATTGTATGAGTGTGGGAAGGTAAGTGAAGAATTGGGCAACCACTAAAGGGTCAGGAATAAGATGAGGAACAAGTGAAGGAGAAAAGAGGGAAGAGGAGAAGAAAGAGTGTGTCTTGCTTCATCCATGGAAGGAAGGAGAGAGCATTCACTAGTGGAGTGTCACCATGCTAAAAGCAGAACTGAAGGAAGTAGAGTACTGGGAAAAGGTCATTTGCTTTAGCAATTAGCAAGTCATGGGGGGGGAGAGAGAGAGAGAGAGAGAGTTTCATTTAATGGTGGACATAGCCCTTGATTACAAAGATTTAGAGAGTAAGTATGAGGAAATAGAGGAATTGTATACTCACAAGCATTTTTCAGAAAGTGTACCAGTGAAGAGAAAAAAGAGATGGGATAGTTAGTACCTGATTAAAATAGAAGAATCAAGGAAAGATTTTGTTTTGTTCTTGTTTTTTTGTTTTTTTGTTTTTTTGGAATTGGAAACACCTAAGAATGTGGGTTTATGAGAAAAATCCAGTAAGACACTGAATATACACTAGAGAAGAATGAACAACTGCTGAAGCAAGGTCTTGGAGAAAGCTGGAAAGAGTGGTGTCAAGGACACAAGTGACCAGAAGGAGGCTGAAAGAATCATAAAGTTGAATGGGCCTGGGGAAGAGAAGGGATGACAGTTGAGGACAAAGTACCATGGGCTTGTTTTCAAGACACAGAGACTGGATAGTTGGAATTGGAGATCCCATATAATAAAGGTAGATTGCAATGTCATTCTACAAGGGCAGAATTTAATCAGAAGAACTCTTGGAGGCTCAACTTGCCCCAGATTTGAAGTGGAATTTGTAAAGTGGATGTTTTGTACTTTGCCTCTTCAGAGCTTTCTTCCCAGATGTGCTGTTGCTGCTTCCCTTCCTAATTCTAGAAACATCTTCTGTGGGATAGAGAACTGATCATATGGTGTACATTCGCAAAGTTTCTTTGTCTTCTTTTCCAGAAAACACTTAGAGAGGTTAGTCCAAACATATTGTTGGTAGAAAAGGTTATCCAACATAAATACTTACTTTGAGAGACAGCTAGATGGCACAGTGGATAGAGTGTTAAACTTGGAGGCAGAAAGAGCAGAGTTCATATCCTGCTTTGGTCACTTACTTGGGTAAGAACAAGTCGCTTGATCTCTATTTGACTAAGTTACTTATCTGAAAAAGGAGAATCTTTAAGAAAACTAAAATAAAGTTTTACTTCCAAAGCTAAGGCAGTAAATTTGCCTTTGAATGAGGAAGAATTGGAGTAGAATCTCACCTGTGACATATACTGCCTGTGTGACCTTAGAAAAATCACTTAACATTGCAGTGCCCCATCAATGCCCAAAGACCGAAACTGGATACAAAAGTTGCTTGATAGAGAGAGTTTGCTAACCAATAATTCTATATTTTGGTAAAATCTCAGATCTAGACTAAAAAAGGGAATTGCATGACCCTGTGAAAGGATCATTGATTTAGAATTGGAAGAGATCTTAGAGGCCATTTAGTTCAACCCCCTCATTTTACAGATAGGATAACTGAGGTCTGCAGAAGGTAAGTAACCTGCCCAAGGTCACACAGATAGAGACAAAAACAGAATTTAAAACCAGTTTATCTGATTCCAACTCTGTTGCTCTTTACATTATATTATACTGCCACATTTGTGTGCTTGTAATATATTTTGTTATTCTTTGGAAATCAGTAACCTGAGTATCATCTATTTCTCCCTGATTAAACATCTCACACTTTTCCAGATAATTGTTAATGAAGAATTAATGTTTTATTTGTTTGTTTGTTTGTTTTCAGTTGTGAAAGTGCAAGTGAAAGCAGAAGTGAACAGCATCTGAAACCACATTCTGACCATAGTTTGAGTGTATGACAGTCAACACGACACTAGAATGACTGTATCTGATGGCCTTTCCATTTGCCTCCTTTTGATCCCTGTGAATGAATTCCATCACTAAGCATATCTTGTCCAAAGGCCACTGTAATAAGCACTGTGGGCATTAGCAAATGAAGTTAAAGGAGCTAACAAAGTAATAAAGAAGACAAGTACAGTATGTATTGGATATCATAAAGTCCATCATAAAGATTGTTAAAGCAAAACTGCTTAAAATGACCTCAGATACAAAAGACTACACAACCATGCAACATTGCCTCAATTGCTTCTCAGATGGTTGCTGATGTGTTAAGAGCTCCTGTGAAGAAAAACCCAATTAACTGAAGGATCAGTACAGGTATAAATTGATCTGCCAATTTACTCATGGTTAGTCACCATTAATAGCAAGTATATGTGAACATCTGTGGGTATGCTTATATATACCCATCCATAGAAACACACAAATTAAAGACAACACAAACATAGATTCACCTTATTCAATTGAGGTTTGTAATCAGTCACTTGATAACAATTTATTAACTGTCTATTATGTGTCTGGCACTGTGTTATGTATTACATACACATAGTAGACACATAGTAGACACATACACATATTACATACACAAAGACAAAATCACACAGCACCTGCCCCCAAGGAGCTTACATTACATCTGGAGATAAATGTTGTAAATGTATAAGCAGCAGAATACTGGAAAAGATCTCAACCTAATTGCAAAAAGGCATGAATTGAAGTCCAGGCTTTACTATTAATAAGTTATGTGACGCTTCAGCATGTTATTTCAAATCCCTGGTTCTCAGTTTCATCATGTAAAATAATTGAGCTGAACTAGATGATCTGAGATCTAAAATGCAAGATAACAGGTATACCCAATCTGGAAAAGCTATGAAGAAAGTGAGTCTCCAACATAATCATAAAGACAGGAAGAAACAAGGAATGGATGATGTGTCAGTGGTCACTCTGCAGTCAACCAGAATGGTCCTACTCAGTGAAGGGACTGAACACCTTAAGGAATGCTGCTGAAAGGACTTTTTATATCTAAAAATAAGCATAAGTACCTGATAGCTTATGAACCTGGAGTCACTTCTTTGGGTTATAATATTCTACTCCAGTAGCACTTATTAAGATGTAACTTCCTTGTAAAATACTAAGTTAACATTGGCCAATCAAACCTAATTTTGAATTGTTTAATAACTAGCAAGTCTGGAAGTAATGAGACACATATTTAGATGAGGAAAAAAGAGAAGGATAGAACTAGAGCAGAAACCACTTCCTTTAAAAAGAAGGTCCTGCATAGATATGCCTAGTCCATCAGGGCAGCCAGAGGGAATAAGTACCTGAAATGGAGATGGGTGCATCTTTGGGAGGGGGAGGAAGGAGAAAAAGAACAAAAAGGGGAAGTAGAAGGCAAATTTTATCTTTGGAATCCATGTACTGGAACTTCTTTCTATTTTCAGATCAGTATGTAAGCAGCCTTTGTTGGCAAATATTTAAATGATTTTTGGTATTGTGGGAAGGAGTATGCTTTCCTAGACTGTGTGTTTGACTTGGAGTCAGGAAGACCTGCATTCCATCCTGCTCACTTCCTTGTTGGTCTTAGGCAAGTCCCTGACCTTTCTGATACTTAGTTTCTTCATCTGTAAAATAAGGGAGTCGGACTTAGTAATCTCCAAGGTCCCTTCCGTCTCTACATTTATTATCCTATGACCAGGATTCAGAAAGAGAAATAGTAAACCCAGGTTCTTTGACCATAATAGGCACTCATTTGATAATTAAAATTTAAAAAAAAAGAATATAGTGGGCAGAATACCCAAACCAGCTGTTATGCTCACTAGCTTGGGCCAGTTATAAAACCTCTCTGAATCTCAGGTTTCTTTTTTGTAAAATGGGAATGATACTTGAACTAACTGCCTCACAAGTTTGTGAGGAAATACTCAAATGATCTGTGATGTCATTCATATGGATGTTTCCTCCAATAGTGGAGATGGAAACCTCTCCATGCCTTTTCATCTTGTGCAGCTCTTGCACATTTCCTCCCATAAGTTCACCACAAGAGGTCCACCCACAGTACTGGGACCCTCCCTTGCTTTCTCTAGAAAATTCAAGGTTACCTATGAGAACTTCATGGGTTTTCCATTTGTTCTCATTCATTTTCCACAAGTGACCAAGGCTTCTTTTTGGTCATATATTTCATTTATGGCTTCATTTGTTCCAGCTCTTCTTTGTAATTTTTATATTTTATGTGTTTTTGCATGTTCATACCAAAGCTCTACATGAAGGTGAGTTATAACAGCTCATATAATAGCTAAATAATACTTTACCATTACATAATATATAGCTTATTCTATTATTGACAAAAAATTAAAGATTTTTTTTATTCAATTATAACATAATATTGGTAAAATAACCTTTTTTTGGTGAGGCAATTGGGGATAAGTGACTTGCCCTGAGTCACACAGCTAGTGAGTGTTATGAGTCTGAGGCTGGATTTGAACTCAGGTCCTCCTGACTTCAGGGTGGGTGTTCTATCCACTGTGCCACCTAGCTGCCCCCAACTTTTTTTTTAAATGTGGTTTTTAAAGGTGGTTGAAATAGCTGTCAAAAACTCTTGAGATCATTTATACACTTAAGAGTCTTCACCCCTCCACTTCTCTCCTATTCACCCCTTCACCATCTTTACCAAGGAAGGTCTTATGTGTACATATAGATATGGATGTAGATGTGCGTTATATAGATATAGTTATATAGCTTGTACATAATAGATGCTTAATAAATGCTTGTTTGTTTTTTAACTACCAACCCCAGCTACAGTTTCACCTCCTACATGAAACCTTTCCTGATGCTCCTCATTGGTGCTTTCTCCCTCTTTAAATTATTTTTATGTGCTTATCTATTTCCCAGCTGCATCTTAACCTTCCCTCTAGTGTAATACAATCTCTCTGAGGGGAAGGAGCTGTCTTTTTTTTCTTTGTTTCCCTAGGACAATGTCTTACACATTATAGGTACATGATAAACACATGTTATATAGAAAGGTCTTCTGTTAATATGATCATATGATTTTTTAAAGAGAGGAAAAACTGCCCTATATTGTTGACATTGGGTTTTCAGTGAATAGTTTTGTCTTTTTGAATGAAAAGATATAAAAGATTGGGTTAGAAGGAATCAAAAGGAAATTAAAATTCTAAATACAATATCTGCACAGTATTACCATATTATTGTTCACTAACATAGTATATAAATTGTAATTGAAGCTTTATACAACTATATTGAAATTACTGTATTTGCATTCCAAATCACAGTATTACTTAACATTTAGATTCTACATTTTATTTTAAACTATTTCTAGGTAATGGTCAACTTCAGGGTCTCTAAGGTTGCTGAAAAAGAGAAAAATATGTAAAATTATATAGTCATAGATTTTCAGTTTGAAAATGAATGTTTAAATGCATTTAAAAAATACTTTTGAAATAGAATGTCCCAGATGATCCTTGATTCATTTTGAGGTTTTCTTTTATTTTAAGTATGATCGTGTTCCCACTTATCCTTTAATTGCCATTTACTTTGATGATGTATCTCCTATACTTTTGTTGCAAAGCTATTCAGCACTAAACTGCATTAAGGTGTGATAAAGAGAATGACTTGGAGGTCAAAACCTTCCCTGTTGACAAAGACAGTGGGAGACAAGTTGTCAAAATACATTTTATAAAATCTCCTAAAGTACACATTTGTAAGAGAGCCACTTAGAAAGTATAACAGCTTGAGAGTGTGATCATTATAAACTCACAAACGAATGAATGTCTTATAAGAAGTAGTGTTAGGGTAGGCTTTAGACAGTGTTGGGCCTAGCTAAAATTGTGGAAGATTTGAAATTTGTTTTTATCCTCCTTCTACTTTTCTATACTTAGTAGTGTTTCTTCACTGCCCCCTTTCAGATACCCAGTGCCTTCATATTCTTCCTCCACCTACTCATCAAAACATTTTCTGATGAAAGTCTCTGGAATTGAGCCATTTGTGTTTTAATATGAATTAATTTGGCTGTGTATTACCTATCCATATATTTTAATCCAGAAATGATCTTCTATTAAAGTAATTTCAGTTATCACTCAGTAGACTGGGAAACATTTATTTGTTTTGCTTCATTTCTTGGCCAGGAATCTATCTGTATATCAGGGAAGCTTATTCCTAAGCCATCCCTGACCTGTGTAGAAATAACCATGGCAATAGTTCTCCTACATCTTCCCTCTCCATAAGACTTTCCTCCTCATTTTTCTTTATCCACCAAAACTCATCATTTTATGTACGTGACTAATCCAATCTATGTCGATATAATAGTGACAATGGTAGTAGCTCAATATCTTGCCCCTGCATGGTAATATATTTTCTTTATAATAAAACTTTTCTTGAGACAGGACCTTTCTTCAAATGGGTTCTTTAAATGGTGAGGCTTTAAAGGTTTGTAGCAAGCTGATGGAATAAATATTTTGTATGCATGTGTCTTCCCCCTCGCCCGCTCCCATAAGATCACACTATAATATGTCTATCAATTGGGTTGTTTCATGAGCTGGCACTTACAAGTATCCTATTTCTGAATTACCATGTGAGTAGCACCATCTCCTTTCTCAAAAGCTTAAAGATCTATGTTTCTACAGCCAGATCTAAATATGTATGGGTTTTTATAAATTAATTAGGGAGAGGAACTCCCCGGCCACACACAGAACTACCCAAACACAAAATGATGACAGTGGTAGAGCAACAAAGGAGTTTTTGAACCAAGCTTCCTAGGCCTAGAGGATGAGTTCCCAAATAATGCTAAATTCCAGGACCAGCCAGGGTCTGGACCTCAGTTTTAGTAAAAGCATTAAAAGACAAACCTGTATCTTGCTCTTCATTTGGTATTACGAATTATGTGGACTGTGCAGTCCCGGGAAAAGGGGGTCAACACTAAGTTTGGGTGGGAACATAAACACCATTATAATACCATATGTCTGGGACACTATATAGGTCCCTGAGGTATGTGGAGCTCCTTGTGAGAGGAAACAAGTGTTTTTGCTTTTGATGTGCTTGTAAGTCCTTTGTATTTTCTGCGAAGTAAAATAAAGCTTGTTGTGTATTTTATATGTTGTTTGCCTATGTTTTGGGATAGGAGCTGAGGACCCTTTTTGTTTTTGCTATGTTCCTAGAAATGACAAAATTTCTTATGTTGTCAAGGGAAACTCGGAAGGGAGAGCACAAAATGATCTAAATTCTAATTTGCCCTGAGGAAATTTGCCCTGACAGGTAAGTGATTTATCCATGGTCACAAAACCAGGAAGTATTCGAGATGAGATTGAAAAGTATGTCTACTAATTCAAATTAAGGTAATAAGTGATTAAAGAAATGTTTGGTTTTCTATAAGATCAGAAAAAAGTGCCATCTTTTTGTCATTTCATTTTCTCAAAGGAATCTGGGCTGCTAGGTCATCTGGCTAGGGCAGCAATTTCTCCACTGAAGCCACAGTCTTGAGCTATGTTTTGGCAGCAATAGCCTACTCATTCAAGTCCTCCATATACAGTTTAACCCACAGGATCCATAGGAACATAACTCATGCTTTATGGAAATCACCTACCTTAGAGTTTTCAGTTAGTTAGAAAAAATGCATATCATAGCTCCATGTACTCTCATTCTGCTTACAGTACAACAATGGATTCAGAATCTCATCTGTGTGGATTCCATTCATTGGTGAGGATCCAATCTATGCCTTCAACAACATACTTAACAAACATGTACTAAATGCCTACTGTATTCACATCTTGTGCTTAACCATCCTAAGAAATTGTTGTTCTTGTAAAATAGGACTACGAACTGCACCTGAAAGCTCACTCATTCTTATGTTTATCACCAAAATACTCTCCAAATAAGTGATTATATGAAAATTCAACATCCATTCTAGGAGGTGGAGTGTGGGGGGGGGGCATGTACACAAGACATGATATTTTAAAATAGTTTATATACATAACTGAGTTCACAGGGTGCTTGAAATAGGAGAGGGAAGCTGCTGTCCTCCAAATCCATGTCTGAATCAGGATGCTAGCATAACAGCTCCAAATATTGCCTCTCAGCTTTCCCTTTCTTAAATATGAAATAACCTGTCTGATATTTTAGAGATACTCTTTTTCAGCGGTTCAAGGAAAGTGATTAGTGACAAGCAAGTTGTTATCTTTACTGCTACTTCTAGATCTATACTTTTGGATAGTAGAGAACATCAGTTGTGAGGGGAAGGGTTGGGTATAAGAAAATGAAAATTGAATGTTCCTGATGGTTGGCTAACAAGGGAGATATTAAGGAAGATATGATACCATGGCCTATGGGGAAATCTAGACTGAGTTGGACACTTCAGGGGATTATTAATGAGAAAAGAGGGAAAGATCTCAGCTAGTTCTAGATGTAAAATAAAAAAGCAAAATATAATTAATATTTATAGAACACATGCCAAGTTATATAAGCATAAATCTTCCTAGATAATTGTCTCTTTAAACATAATGACAAATGGCAGAAGAATTCTCTTGGGTTGTTCTCTCAAGTGAGAAATCAAAGGACTTATGGAGGTGATTATGTTTTCTTCCTTGGGATATTAGACATGAAAAATAATTATTCAGCTTCCATTAAGATAATGGAATAAACCAGATACACAAAAATGCTAATAGGGAATACAGAATTTACATATTAATAAAACTATGTATGAATGTGTACATAATGAGTCAGCATGGCATAATGGAGAGAAAGCTGGTCATAGAGCTGGGATGACCTGGCTTCAGGTCCTGTGATATATGGTGCCTTTGTGACCCTAGGCAAGTCATTTAACCTCTCAGTGCTCTAGGCAACTCTTTAAGATGTTAAGTTTCAGTAAAGTTGCTGACTTACATTGCAAACAGGAGTTTCCTCATCTAGGAGTTCTTTATATTAATGAAATCACAGATCTAGTCATTATCCCTATGGAAACACACACAAATGTGTGTATTAAATACATATATATATGTGTGTGTGTTTGCATATTATGTATATGTGTATATATATGCAGACAGCACTATATCTGCATATACATATACACATGTTACATATATTCAATATCAAGCATTATTGAGTCATCTATACTTCTCAGAGTAAGGAAGGAAGCTCTGGCAGTTACAAAATCATGAGGAGCAAAACTGTGTCCTCACCAATAACTAAAAGGGGTCATAGCAGTCACACATCAGACACTGTAAAGTAAATCAGCCCTGTCACAGTTCACCAGGCCTTACAATACCAAGCCATTCTATTATTTTTTCATAAAGAATCTACCTAATATGTTACAGTCCTTCCTCTGAGTCTTTTAATATTTCTCAAGTATCAGTACAAAACCCACTTCATCTTATCTGTTACCTCACTCTCATTTTATTTTGTATAAATCTTCTTTTTTGGTCATACACTTCCTTGAGAATATCTTATATCACTTCCTGTGTATAAGTCATAGTGGTATTATCTTGCTGTGTGTACACTATAATCCTATTTGTTCTATGCTACAGTTTTTGATTGGCCTTTGGGTCATCTGCATTATTGATTCTTTGTAGATTTTGGCCTTCAATTTTTCAATTATATGGAATATAGTATCATCAGGTATATACTTAATGGTGAGTTATTTTTTAAATTTTCAACATTCACTTTTATAACACTTTGAGTTTCAAATTTGTTTCTCCCTACTTCTCTCACCTCCCCCCTCCCCAAAATGACAAGCAATCAGAAATTGGTTAAACATATATAAACATATATGGTTAAACATATTTCCACTTTAGTCATGTCATGAAAGAAGAATGAGAACAAAAGGAAAAAAAAACATGAGAAAGGAAAAACAGTGAAACTAATATGCTTCTCCCTCCATTCATACTCCATTGTTCTTTCTCTGGATGTGCATTTTCCATCATGAGTCTTTTAGAATTGTCTAAGATCATTGTATTGCTGAGAAAAGCTAAGACCATCAAAGCTGATCATCACACAATGTTGCTGTTACTGTGTACAATATTCTCCTGGTTCTGCTCACTTCACTCTGTATCAATTCATGTAAGTCTTTCTAGACTTTTCTGAAATCTGCCTGCTCATTATTCCTTAGAGCAAAATAGTATTCCATTACATTCATATACCACAACTTGTTCAGCCATTCCGCAATTGATGAGCATCCCCTCAATTTCCAATTCTTGGCTACCACAAAAAGAGCTGCTATAAATACTTTTGTACATGTGGGTCCTTTTCCCATTTTTATGATCTGTTTGAGATACAGATCTAGTAGTGGTATTGCTGGATCAAAGAGTATGCCCAGTTTTATAGCTCTTTGGGCATAGTTCCAAATTGTTCTCCAGAACAGTTGGATCAGTTCACAACTCTACCAGTAATTCATTAGTGTTTCAGTTTTCCCACATCTTCTCCAAAATTTATCATTTTCCTTTTTTGTCATATTTGCCAATCTGATAGGTATGAGGTGGTATCTCAGAGTTGTTTTGATTTGCATTTCTCTATTCAATAGTGATTTAGAGCATTTTTTTCATATGACTATAGATATTTTTATTAATGATGAATTTTTGAGGCTGGGTACAGTTCAGTAAAATCACTCAAAGTACTGCATAACTTCATAAATGCAATCCAACACAAACCCACCTCATCCATTCAATCATGTACCCAGCTCACAGTCCATCTTCAGTGTCTCTCCAATAGTTAGTTAGATAGATAGATAGATAGATAGATAGATAGATAGATAGATAGATAGAT
>NW_020954608.1:16857099-16861159 GCF_900497805.2 Vombatus ursinus
GATAGATAGATAGATAGATAGATAGATAGATAGATAGATAGATAGATGGACAGACAGACTAATTAAATAAATTGGTATGGAAGTCTATACAGGAAAAATCAAAGTAGATAAACAATATATCTTGCCAGTATTGTGACATACAAAGTAGATGAGAAGCTCATTTTGAGTGGCCATGATATAATGGCCATAATATAGTGCCTCCTCTATGGGAGTATTATAATAGAGAAGGCCCCAAAATTCACATAATACTATTCATATACAGAAACACCTAGAAAATTTATCATCTAGAATCCCTCTTTCATTTGAACCTTGTGATTTACATGTTCTATGGGAGTGGTAAATATCTCTGGTCAACCTGTATCTTCTTGTATGATACTTGATTTTAGACTGATAAGAAGAGAATTGTTGAAAATATTTCTGCTTGCTTTAATTACAGAATGGTGGTGGGATCTTAATACTTGCATTAGAGATACATTATTGCAGAACCTTTAGCACTGTATTTTGTTCTACTGTCATTTTTTTTATAATCAATAAAGTATAAACAGACCCTGCATTCTCTATACTTTTCAGAAAGTGTTATGACTTTTCTAGAGAAGATTATTTCCTTATTGTCTGAAAAAGCCATCCAGATTTTTTCTCATATTTTCATCAGTTACCCTCAATACTTGTGTATACTTTAAGCAAAGATTTTATGAAAATGAGAATAGGCTGGTAAACCAATTTATTATTTATAAACTTTTAAAAATGTATTTTATTTTCCCAAATTATATGTTAAAGTAACCTTTTAAAGTAATATCATCCAAGATGATGTTTTCCATTCCTTTGGTATCTTCCATATGACATGATTCAAACATCAATTCTTCAATGCTATTAAAACTATGTCACCTTCATCACAGATTTTCTTCATATGTTTTGTTATCAGATCCAACAACTCTTCATTTCTTTGGGTGTCTTTTTTATTGCCTTCAATACTACATGGAGTGATGGGTGGGCATGTCAGAGTTTCACTGTCATTGATGAGGAGAGCAGATCACTCTTAAAATGTCATAGTTATGGAAATCACACCAAATGCAATATAATGTTGACAAGCTTCTCTGTACTCAGGTTTGTTCTTGGACATCAGTAAGTCTGTCTTTGATGCTACACTCAGAGCCTTTCCAGCTTTGTATGAACTCCAGTACTTGGGTTTCACTGGCACAGGCTTTGAGATAAAAGAGCTTAATGGCACTCCATAAGCAAAACTGTAGGAAAATAAAACCCCACTTTACAGAAACAAAATAAAACTTTAAATAATTTTAATGTGTTATGTATATACTAAATGATACCATTACAAAGATTAATTGTTCTTTGGTTACCCTAATATGTGAGTCAGAAGTAACAAGGTGGTATGGTGGTTAGAACACTGGACTTGGAGTCAGGAAGAACTGAGTTCAAATTTGACCTTCAACACTTAACTGGCTCTGTGACTTTGGACAGTCACTTAGCCTCTTTCTACTTTAATTTCACAGTCTATAAAACAGGGATAGTAATAGAACCTTCCATCCAAGGTTGCTGTGAGGATAAAATGAGATAATATTCATAAAGAACTTTACAAACCTTATACAGTGTTTGTGCAACATTACATAACCTTATGTAAATGGGTGTTATTATCATTATAAATAAGCACATAATATGACTGAATATTCCTGCATTTGATTTCTAAGATTTATCTGTTCTTGCCCAGTCTTATACAACCATCCTTCTTGAATATCAGAATCCAGGTTTACCTTTCTCTTGGACTGTTTGAACTCTTCACTTATTCTGTTTCTGTCAGTCAGCATCTGCTTACTTTATGTTAAAATGGAATAAGAAATTTCTTTTAGTTTTTCTACTTCTGGGTCTAATCAGACTTTTCTCACAGCATTTCAAAAATTCTGCTACTTCCCTCCACCCTCATCTTCCAAATATACTAATGTTTTTTTTTTGTTCTTCAAGAAATAAGTACTTTGATTTCTGTCATTTTCTCTTTTCAGGCTTATAGGCTTATACCCATTCCCTATGCAACTGAGTCTGTCTATCACTCTCCTATCTTTTTTTTTTTAGATTTTCATAAGTATGGTTAATTTAATCTCAGATTAAATTAGTTCACAATTAAAATAGTATGCAATTTCAGACAATATCTTTGTTTTACAAATGTAAGCCCTTTTAAGTAAACAATGTATTGATTTGTTAATTACTAATGAATAATGTTTGCATAAGATGTTTAAATAATTTGATTTCTTTGAATTTTGTTCGAAATTTTCTCTAAATAAGTTGGCATATTTCTCATTTCTTCAGTTATTAGTAAACCCAGTTAAATCTAGCCCTAGTTTCTCTCTCCCTCCCCACCTTTGCTAGAACAAGGAAAAAGTTCAACAAGTCTATTATAAAGACCATGAGCCCAAAGCACATCCCCCTACGAAGTAGGACAACCCCACCTTCACTAAAGATGTCTTCAATCAAAGAAAGATTGGATGAGAACTTATCTGGTTGACTGTGAATGTTCATCTAATTCATCTAATCATTTGATCAGGATTAAATGGACTCTGAAAAGCTAAAATCCCTGGCTCCCTTCAAGGCCACTCAAATGTTACTTTCTACAGAAAGCCTTTCTTGTCCTCAACTCCATCATCCTCCCAACTTCTAGAACCATCTTCTTTACAGTTAATTTGCATTTCCTCTGACTGTATCTTGTATATATATATATATATATATATATATATATATATATATATATATATATACACACACACACACATACATATACATATCTTTATTTTTGCTTACTTCTAATTGAAATTTAACATTTCCTTCAATTATGAATTTTTAAAAACCCTGAGAAGGGGTGTGTGTAATTCCCCAGACTGCCAAGGAGTTCCATAATACAAAAAGGGGAGGGGTTAAGAAATCCTGCTTTAATACCTCCTTTCACCTATAGTTTTGGTGGCCAACTTGTCAGCTTCTGTTGACTTTGGGCTCCACACTGCTTGGTTTAAGCCAACAGAGAGAAAATTGTGAAAATTGTTCTTTCTGCCTTCAGAAACTCTCCACTCCAAACCATTCAGCACACACTCCTTGCTGGACCAAGATTTCTAAAGCACAGCTTTCCTCAAGATGAGTCAAAGAATGGCAGGGCACCAAATAAAAGCTAATGTGATCTTTTTTTTTGTTTTTTGTTTTTGTTTTTTTAGTGACCTTTTTTATTTTTATTTTTCAACATTTACTTGCACAAGATTTTGATTTCCAAATTTTCACCCCATCTTGCCCCTCCTCCCACCCCAAGATGGCATGCATTCTGAATACCCCTTCCCCTAGTCTGCTTTCCCTGCTATCACTCCCCCCCTTCCCCTTCTATTTTCCTGTAGGGCAGGATAGATTTCTGTACCCCATTTCCTGTGTTTCTTATTTCCCAGTTGCATGTGAAAACATTTTTTTTAAATGTGTTTTTAAAACTTTGGGTTCCAAATTTTCTCCCATCCTTCCTCCCTACCCACCTTCATTGATAAGGCAAGCAACTCAATATAGGCTATACATGTGCAGTTATGCAAAACACTTCCATAGTAGACATGCTGTGAAAAACTAACTCTATTTTCCTTAATCTTATCCTGCCCCCCCATTTATTGTATTCTTTCTTTTGACCCTGTCACTCCTCAAAAGTATTTGCTTCTGATTACCCCCTTTCCCAATCTGCCCTCTGCTCTATCATCCCCCTACTCTCTTGTCCTCTTCCCCTCCTATTTTCCTGTAGGGTAAGACAGATTTCCATACCTGAGTGTGTATGTTATACACTCCTTAAGTCAAATCTTATGAGAATAAGATTCACTTATTTCCTCTCACTTTCCCCCATTCCCCTCCACTGTAAGATTTCTGTTTTTTTGTGAGATAATTTACCCTGTTCTACCTTTCTCTTTCTCCTTCTCCTAGTATAATCCTCTCTCATCCCTTAATTTTATTCTCCAGATGTGACCCCTTCATCTTCAACTCACCCTGTGCCCTCTATCTATCTATCTATCTATCTATCTATCTATCTATCTATCTATCT
>NW_020954608.1:16861169-16978615 GCF_900497805.2 Vombatus ursinus
TCTATCTATCTATCTATCTATCTATCTATCTATCTATCTATCTATCTATCTATCCAACTATCTATCTGTCTATCTATCTATCTATCTATCTATCTACGTATATATATACATACATATGATTTTTCCCTCCAGCTACCCTAATATTGACAAAGGTCTCATGAGTTACAAATATCATCTTTCCATGCAAGAATGTAAACAGTTCAACCTTAATAAGTCTCTTATGATATCTCTTTCCCGTTTACCTCTTCACATTCCACTTGAGTCTTGTACTGGAAAGTCAAATTTTCTATTCAGCTCTGGTCTTTTCATCAAGAATGCTTGAAAGTCCTCTATTTCACTGAATGACCCTGAAGAATTATACTCAGTTTTGCTGGGTAGGTGATTCTTGGTTGTAATCCCATCTCCTTTGCCCTCCGGAATATTATATTCCATGCCCTGCAGTCCCTTAATGTAGAAGCAGCTAAATCTTGTGTTATCCTGATTGTGTTTCCACAATACTTGAATTGTTTCTTTCTGGCTGCTTGTAATATTTTCTCCTTGACCTGGGAACTCTGGGATTTGGCTACAATATTCCTAGCAGTTTTCCTTTGGGAATCTCTTTCAGGAGGAGATCAGTGGATTCTTTCAATTTCTATTTTGCCCTCTGGTTCTAAAATATTAGGACAGTTTTCCTTGATAATTTCTTGAAAGTTGATGTCTAGGCTCTTTTTTTGATCAATACTTTCAGATAGTCCAATAATTTTTAAATTCTCTCTCCTGGATCTATTTTCCAGGTCAGTTGTTTTTCCAATGAGATATTTCACATTGTTTTCTAATTTTTCATTCTTTTGGATTTGTTTTACAGTGTCTTGATTTCTCATAAAGTCACTAGCTTCCAATTGCTCTATTCTAATTTTTAAGGAAGTATTTTCTTCAGTAAGCTTTTGGACTTCCTTTTACATTTGTCCAATTTTACTCTTTAGGGCATTCTTTTCTTCATTGGCTTTTTGGATCTCTTTTGCCATTTGGGTTAGGCTATTTTTTAAGGTGTTATTTTCTTCAGTATTTTTTTTGGGTCTCCTTTAGCAAGCTGTCAACTTGCTTTTCATGATTTTCTTGCATCACTCTTATTTCTCTTCCCAATTTTTCCTCTACTTCTCTTACTTGCTTCTCAAAATCCCTTTTGAGCTCTTCCAAGGCCTGGGACTGATTAATATTTTTCTTGGAAGTTTTGGTTGTAGGAGCTTTGACTTTGTTTTCTTCTTCTGATTGTATGTTTTGATCTTCTTTGTCACCAAAGTAAGATAATATAGTCTGACTCTTTTTGTGCTGTTTGCTCGTGATCCCTACCAATTACTTGAGTTTTAAACTCTTTGTTAAGGTAAGAGTCTGTTTCCAATGTGGAGAATGTACTGTCCCAAGCTTTGGGGGTTTGTACAGCTGTTTTCAGAGATACTTCTAGGGACCTTCCAAGGTGGTATGATAAGGGGTGAGGTGTTTTCTCTCCACCACCACAACAAGCTCCACCACGCCAGCCCTCCTCCTCGCCCCAGGGCCACCCCTCAGAACTGTGACCAAGATCCAAGCACAAGAAAAGCAAGAGATTCCTGCCTCAGCACTGGCAAAGAGATCCTTGCAATCACCCTCTAATGACCCACTCGATTCCCCCTCAGTCTGTGGGCCAGAAGCTCAGAAGGCAGCCGCTTCACTTGGGGTGGCTGAGATCTAGCTTCTTCTTTCACCACAGTCACAGACTTTTCCCACTGACCTTCTAAGTTGTCTCTGGCATTCGTGGGTTGAGAAGTCTGGAAACCACCACAGCTGCCCGTGATTCAGTCCTCTGGGGCCTGCTCCAGGTTCACTGCGGCCTGCGCACCCATGCCGAACTGCGCTCCTCTCCCAGCCTGGTGCAATATACCTTTCTGATCAGCTATCCAGGTTGTCTTGGGATGGAAATTTGTTCTACTCTGTTTTTTTGTGGGTTCTGCTGCTTTAGAATTTGTTTAGAACCATTTTTTGTAGGTATTTGGAGGGGTTTGGGGGAGAGCTCTAGCAAGTCACTGCTTCCCCTCCGCCATCTTGGCTCCACCCCGCAAATGTCTCTCCTATCTTTTTTTTAATCTATTCTCCCTCTTAATGTTTTACCTTTTCTTGTTGCCATGTCACTGGTTCAAATGATCTGGGGTTTTTTTTGCCCTGTCTACCCCAAAGTAAATGTTAACCTCCTACTTTTCTTCCAAAGGAGCATGTGTAGTGGATAGAGTAGTAGACAAGGAGTCAGGAGGAGCTTGGCTCAAACACTACCTTCTGTAGCTGTGATCCTGAGCAAGTTACTTAACATTTCTGGGACTCAAGGCCTTTAACTGTAAAATGATGCAGTTGGACTTTGTGACTTTTAAAATCCTTTCCAGCTCTAATTCTAGGATCCTATTAATCCCTCTCTACTCTATTCCTTCAATCATATCTACTTTTCTTTTGCCACTTCCTATTATTCCCAAATACCCATACTCACCAGGCTTTACAAAACTGAACTTGACTCTTCCTCCTTATTTTTTCTTTTAAAGGATCAGAGGAGTTAGGGCTTGAAGGAATCCTAAGTTCTTCCAATTCAATTATTTTATAGATGAATAAGGATTAAGCAACTTGCTAAAGAACACACAGGCATTAAGTAGCAATGATTAGTTATTTTCAGTTTGGGAATGTATGATTGTTTAAATACATTTTAAAAAATACCTAAGAAATAAAAAAAGTGTTTCTGGTGGGCTGGTAGGTGGTACCTTGGATAGAGAATGGGACTTGGAATCAGGAAGACCTGAGTTTAAATATTTTCCTCAAACACACTTATCAGCTATGTGACCCTGGGCAAATCACTTAACCTCTTTGTACCTCAATTCCTCTATCTGTAAACTGGTGATAATAATAGCACCTACCTCTCAGGATTGTTGCAAGGATCAACTGAGAAAGTATATGTAAAGTGCTTTGCAAGGCTTAATGTAGTATATAAATCCTAGTGATGATGATGATCATCATTATTATTGTTCAGTAGTAGAGCAAGGATAACAACTTAGACCCTCTGGTTCAATATCTAAGGTTCTCTCTCTTCATACATTTAGCTATTACATTCAGGCATGTGTTGGTAAACATTTAATAATCAGCTCTCTGAAACTGCATGATACACTTTTTACTTTAATCTGCATTTACATTTTCATCACTGTTTAAAAATGTAGACCCGTAACAAAACAATAAATCATGCCCAGCTTTGGAGTCTTTGCCAATTTCTGAAGTACAAATGCCACATTGAAAAATATAACAATTGGCTTTCATGATATACTTTGAACTGGCTCCATTCCTTAAGCTAAAAAAGTTTTTAGAGTTCCTTTGTTGTATTGATTTGCTTCAATGAGAAATTTGCTTCCTAAAGTAGAAGTAGCAAAGACAGAATCTGCTCTGATTTACTACTGAATAATAAGGAAGAGGTATTTGGTGATTTGGAAGCAACAGGGACTTTTAGAGTGACCATATCACTTTGAAATAATAGCCTTTTGGAGAGTTTCACTGTCTCAATTCTCTCCCTAATCTATTCCATCCATCAATTAGCTGTCAAGTTTGACTATGTCTTTCCCCTATTCGTTAAACTCCAGTAGTTCCCCATCACCTCCAGAATCAGATATGAAATCCTCCATTTGACTTTCAAAGACCTTCATCATCTGTTGCCCTTCTACTTTCCTCATCTTTCTCTACCTCAATCATTGCCAGGTACTCGGCAACGTAGTGACACTGGTCTCCTTGTTATTCCTCACACAAGGCTTTACCACCTCTGAGCATTTTTACTGGCTGTTTCTCATACTTGAAATTCTTTTCCTCCTTTTCTCCACCGTTTGGCTTCTCTGGCTTCCTTCAAGTCCCAACTAAAATCCCACCTTCTACAAGAAACCTTTCTCAATCCATCTTACGATTAGTCATTTCCTTCTGCTGATTACCTCTACTTTGTCCTGTATATACCTCGCTCATACATAATTGTTTCCATGCTGTCTCCCTCATTAGACTGAATTCCTTGAACACATAGATTATCTTTTGTCTTTCTTTGCTTTCTCAACACTTAGCATAGTGTCTGGTGCATATCAGATGCTTACTAAATGCTTGTTGACTGACTAATTGAAAATAGCTATATTATCACATGCCATAGACTTTAGGAAATCAGATTTCCAGAAAGAATGGAAAGAAATAGATTTCATCCTATGTTCAGTTTTTCTAAAAAGAAAATGTGGCTGATGAAAGATTAGAGAATCTATAAAAGAAAATTCTGACTCTGAAATGGAGTAATGACCATAGACATAGCCAGGACTACTTTCTGGTGGCTAAGATTTGCAGAGCACATGAACCTGCAGAGCACATGAATTAGAGAAGGGACACATTCATTCTTATGATAAGTGAAGAAATGTGGTACAGATCTGTGAAAACTCACCCCAAGAAAGAGACGGGGGTGGAGGGGCTGCAAAAAATCTAAAGTATGTAAAAAGTATATAAATCACTTACAAGGATTTAAAGCCCATGATAAGTGAGAATATAGTTAAGAATATCTTCTTGCCTTAAATTTGTTCAATTTTCCAGGCATAGGAAAATGTAATCCCAGGTCAGTGAAATGAGTTTCTGATGTAATTGCAGAGCCTCTATTTATCCTCCTTGAGGAATCATGGAGAAGAGGTGACAGGGGAGGCTATGGGAAAGTTTCCCAACTTTCAAAAAGAAGGGGAAAGTGGATAACAGGAATTAGGGAATAGTAAATTTGATGTGAATTTCTAGCAATTTAAAAAATTTTTAAAGAGTATATGCATTTAGAAAATGAAATGATAATTACTCCCAGCTAACATGGGTCTACTAAGAACAGGGAATTTCAAAGTGAAATGTTTCTTAAGAAAAAAAGGGGGGAAGGATTTATTAGGGTGGAAGATCATGGGATGTCATAGACATATAGAAGCTGTATTTCAGCCAAACACTTGAGAAAGTCTCAAATTTTCTTCTTCTATACGAGGGGATAGAGACTGAATCACTTATTTTATTAGTATTTGGAAACTCAAGGTAAAGAAACTCCCTTTACCAATTCTATTCAGCACCTTTTCCGCAACTTATAGTCACAGAGTTGCCTGCAGTACTAGGGGGATTAAGTGACTTGCTCAAGATCATATAATCAGTGTTTGTCAGAGATGAAACTCTTACTTAAGTCTTCTTGACTCTGTAGTGGGCTACCTAGTAACCACACTTTGCTGGGGGGTAAAAATGAGGTATAAAATGAGGAGTTATGCTAGATTAAATATTCTGAGGACCCTTTCAGCTCTAGATCTTTGATCTCCTAAGCTAAGGATGTTTCTGGGAGATGCTTTCAAAATAAATATTTTTGAATTGGGATTCAATCATGTTGTTTCCATTTGTTTTTAAAATATTTGTAGAAATAATGATTGAAATTCTGTCTTAAGCATGGGCTTGGATTTTTTTTTAATAAAAAAGAATTAGAACCTAAGGAAATGCTATCCTTTTCTTATTCATAATAGGCAATGCATTTTTCATCAGTGATCAATGAGAAAGTACCCCTACAATTTTTCCATGACTGATTAGAAAATATATATCTATGCATGGGAAGAATTTCTCACCTAAAAGTTTAGGTGCTCATCTAAGAATCTAACAAATTGCTTAGTTGCATTTGAAGTATGTTTCTTTATAAGTACATGTGTTTTTGTTTCCTTACACATTTTGGAAGGTTGTGCATTTATGTATATGTTTGCTGTAGCTCATGTCTTAGTGAAATTCCAAAGTTGTTTTTTTTTTAATTTTCCTTTCCCTTCTAGAACTCTTTTTAAAATGTTGTCTTTGGAGCTTGAGGGAGAATGTTAAGGAGAATGGGTGCTGAATATGTGTTTTAGTAAATATAAGGAGCTCACAGGGAGGAAACTCTCTTTACCAATGCAAACTGGCACCTGCTTTGCTACCTAAGAGTTTCAAAGTGTGTTGTTTATAGTTTAGACATCTAAAAATACTAAACCAATTATATCTAGTGGTATTAAATGAATCTTAACCCATCCTTTGTCACAAATTTCCTAGTTTTATAATTCTGATGTATTAAGAGGTGAAGAATTCCCCTTCTTGACCCAGTATGGTATAATGGAAATAGGGGTGGCAATCAGGAGACTTGGTTTTGAGTCCTAGTTCTATTTCTTTCTATTGTATGGTCTTGAGCAATTCATTTAATATTATTGAATCCCAGTTTCTTCATCTGTAAAATGAGGGAGCTGTTTTAGAGGATCAGTAGGTCCCTTCCAGCTCTCATGTATTAGTTAAGGGGTACATAGATACTTATGGAAGTGAAATCAAGAAGACATGTTTGAATACTGCTTTTACATTTTCTAGCCCTGTGATTTGGCAACTCAAACAGTACTGTGTCTGTTTTCTCTTCTGAACAAAGGGAGAATTTGACTTAATGAGCTCTAAGGTCTCTTTCAACTCTAACTCTGATTCTGTGAGGAGAAACAATTACATATATGCAAATGGACAGTATATTTCCAAGTCATTTATTTACTTTTTCCAGAAATAAGACTGAGTACGTGGTTTCTTATGTGATGTAATTTGGGGGACCACAAGAAATTCCTTATTCAAAATCGTTCCCTCCCACACTCTTTGAAAATATTTATTTTGCTTGGTAATGATACCTACAATTCCACTATTAAAATTTCATTCATTTTGGATTAACAATCATCCTCTTTTAAAAATATAGTTGTACATGTGAATATGTATAGCTCAATGAAAGAAGTAAAGAATTGACCTTTCTCTAATGGCAAGAGAGTGCATATTTTCTCACCCTGTCTACTATGGCTGTTTATGTCCACTTATGCGAATTACTTTAAACAAATTATTGTGTTCCTAATGATGAGCTGAGATCCTGTTTTTTGAGGGAAATTGTCTAGAATAATAAATAGACAACAAAAAAAGAGCTTGATCATAAAAAGCTACTATGGTGGCAGAGAACAAGACAAAGTCTCAGAAGATGAATTATGTGAAAACACCTGTAACCAAAGCCTTAAAGAAAATTCTAATTGGACGCAAGTCAAACAAAAATTCCTGGGAGAGTTAAAGAAAGAGATAAGAGTGGTAGAGGGAAAAATAGGGAAAAAATAAGAGTGATGCGAGGAAATTATGGAAAGAAAATTAACAACTTAGTAAAAGAGGCACAAAAATCACTGAAGAAAATAACTTTAAAAAAAAAACAGAATTAGCCCAAAGGTAAAAGAAATTCAAAAGCTCACTGAGGAAAATTATTCCTTAAAAATTAGAATTTGGCAATTGTAAGCACCACGAGACAACAAAAAACAATAACACAAGGTCAAAAACAAGAAAAAGAAAATGTGAAAACTCATCAGAGAAACAACTGATCTGCAAAATAGATTGAGGAGAGATAATTTAAAAATTATTTGACTACCTGAAAGCCATGAGTTTTAAAAAGCATAGAAATCATATTTCAAGAAATCATAAAGGAAAATTGACCTGTATCTTAGATCCAGATGATAAAACAAAGAGAAAGAAACCACTGATCACCTCCTAAAAGAAATCCTAAAATGAAAGTTTCCAGGAATATTATAGTCAAATTCAGAGCTCCCAAAGAGAAACTAAAACAAGAAAGAAATAATTCAAATATTATGGAGCTACAGTCAGTATCACACAAGATTAAGCAGTTTCCTCCTTAAAGGAACAGAGGTTTTAGAAGATGATACTCTGGAAAGCAAAGGAGCTAAGATTACAACCAAGAATAATCTAACTGGAAACACTGAGTATAATCCTACAGGTGGAAAATGGATATTTAATGAAATAGAGGTCTCTCGGGCTTTCCTGATGAAAAGACAAGAGATAAATAGAAAATCTGATGTTCAGACACAAGACTCAAAAGAAGCATTAAAAGATAAATATGAAAGAGTAATCGTAAAGGACTCAGTAAAGCTAAACTGCTTATATTCCTATATGGGAAGGTGATATATGGAACTTGTAAGAACTTTATCATTATTAGGGCAGTTACCAGAAGTATATATAGACAGAGGGCATGTATGTAGGTTGATTATGTTGGGATGATTTCCAAAATAAAAAAAAAAGAAGAGGTGAGAAAGAGTAAAGCACTACAAGAAAGGAAAGGAGAAACAGAATGGGGAAAATGTCTTTGCATTAAAGGAAGAGTTTTTACAGTGAAGAGGAAAATGGGAGTAGGCAATTCTTGGACCTTACTCTATTCAGAATTGGTTCAAAGAGAAAAGAACATGTATACATGTTCAATTGGGTATAAAAGCCTATCTTACCCAACAGGGACATAGAAGGGGAAGAGAATAAAAGATATGGATTGGGGAAAATGATAAAAGGGAGGCCAGATTAAGGGAGGCAGTGGTCAAAAGCAAAATTGACTTTTAAGGAGAGAGAAGATATAAACAGAAAGTGAAGGATAAGCATAAGAATATAGAATAGAAAGAAATATACAATTAATAATCATAACTGTGAATGTGAATGGGATACACTCAAATTCATAAAAAATAAAAGCCATTCCCCAATTGATAAATGGTCAAAGGATATGAACAGGTATTTTCCAAAGGAAAAACCAAAGCTATCTAGTCACAGAAAAATGTTCTAAATCACTATTGATTAGAAAAAGGTAAAATAAAACAAATCTGAGGTGCTTCCTTAAACCTATCAGAAATAACAAATGCTGAGAGAAAGGAGGGAAAATAGGTACACTCATGAACTATTGGTGGAGTTGTGAACTGGTCCAACTGTTTTGGAGAATAATTTGGAACTATACTCAAAGGGCTATACAACAGTACATACCTTTTGACCAACCAGTACCTCTATTAGGTGTGTACTCCAAAGACATGAGAGAAAAAGGAAAATGACCCATACATATAAAAATATTTATGTCATTTCTTTTTGTGGTGGAAAATAACTAGAAAATGAGGCTATATCCATCAATTGGGTAACATGTTGTGTTATATGATTGTGATGGAGCACTATTGTGCTATAAGAAATGATGAGGAGGGTGGTTTCATGGGGGAAACATAGCAAAAACTATATGGACTGATGCAAAGGTGAGTGAGAAGAACCAGGAGATATTTGTACATAACAATAGTAATGTTGAATAATGATCAATTGTGAAAGACTTGGCTAATTGGACTCATGATGAAAAATGCTACCCACCTCCAGAGAAAGAACTGATGAACTTTGAGTGCAAATTGAAGTACAATTTTATTGATTTCTTTATTTTTTTGGCTTTTTTGTGATATGGTTAATATGTAAGTATGTTTTACAAGGTTTCGTGTGTGTGTGTGTGTGTGTGTGTGTGTGTGTGTGTGTGTGTGTGTGTAATTGATATAATTTTACTTGCCTTCACAGTGGCTAGGGGAGGCATGGAAGGAGGGAGAGAATTTGGAATTCAAAATTTAAAAATAAAAGAATGTTTAAAATAAATAATAATTTTTAAAAAAATATATCAGCAAGAACTTGTGTTTAATTCTTTTGATGAAATTTAATAGGGGCAAATATGAAGTTATACATTTGCATTCATAAAGTTGTCTTCACAAGTACAAATTATAAGAAATATCTTTAATTATGTTTTCCTCAAAAATGTAGAGAGGTTTTATATCACAAAAGCCAATTCTGAGTGGACAATGTAATTTGGCAGTCAAAAGAGTTAAACTGATATTGGTCTCTGTTAAGAGATGCATAACTTAAGGGAATTTGAATGAATGAAAAGGCTTACTGGGCACTTATTATATCTAAAACACACAGCAGCAGCAGCAGCAGCAGCAACAATACAATCTCTGTTCTCAAAAAGCTCACATTTGAATGGGGGAGACAAAAAACATATAAACAATTTTACCTGCTTGTCAGACATAAATGATGCTCATAAGAGACATCATAATATATTTGCTTCAGTGTAATTTTCATTGATAAAACCATTTCCATTTAAGATACTGAATCATTTGACAGTGTATCAAGGATTCTGCAGTATAAACTTTCTCTTCTGAGTCATTGGTAGCTGTGACTATTGAGAAAGTAGGGACTCCAATATCTCCAGAGACAATTTCCAGGTTGTATCTCCCCAAGGGTAGTGACCCTGGACAACAACAATAAAATCTAGTCTGGAAGAAGGTGATATTCTCACTGTATTCCACATTGGTAAAAACGTATTTGGAATATTATGTTCAGTCCTTGCTACCACAAATTAGGAATGACAGTCAAATGCTATAGAACATTAAGAGGCAGAAAGCAAAGATGCTTAAAAGCTTTGAACCCCATGTCATAAGAAGATTATTTAAAGTATTTGGCATAGTTTAGTCTGAAGGACAGGGACTAAACAGGGATATGATTCTTGTTTTTATGTATTTGAAGGGTTGTCATGTGGAATAAAGATTAGAATTAATATCTTTGGGCACTGACAAGAGAACGAGAATGTGTGGACATTGTATTGAGCAAAAATAGGCCTGACATCAGGAAACATTTCCCAATGATTGATGCTTTCCAGAGACTTTTTGGTCACATGAGTAACACAATAGAAAACTATATATTTTCTCTGATCCCTATGACCTCTCAAATCTTTCTAAGGCAGAAATTATGTGCCACAGATAAAGCAACTTCAACTGTTTCCAAAATCTAGAAAACCCAGAATCTGAAAGGTAAAAAATTTTTTAAAAAAGTACACACACACACACACAAACACACACATAGGGGAACTGGTGGTGTTTACTGACTGATCTGGAGCTCACTCAACACCCTTCCCTCACATCCCACTGGGCATGAGGCTAAAATAGTAGACCCAAGGAAATGATAAAGGATTACATTAAACCCTACCCCTATTCATAGATCCCTCACTCCTCCTTCCAGTGCTGTGGAGATTATGAAAATTTGCTCAGGGCTTGACAGCAAGCTTGGCCACAGCCTTCCAAAAGGGGGCTGCCGCAGGGTATAAACCAGAACCACCAGGCCTGCAACACTTTGAACGGGTAGTGCTGGGGAAAAAAACAGACTCTGCAATGCTGATGCTGGGCTAGAAAACTGAGGAACAGAGAAAGTGAAACATTTAACAAGGACAGGATAGCAGGAGTGTGTATTTGGCATGGTGACATATAGCACTTCACCAAACCTGAAGGAGAGAGCACAGCACCCAGCTTGGGCCAGTTCTGACCCCCAAGAAGGCAATTGGGAAAGATATCTAGACTTGTAACCTGTGAATTATCCTGTGTGGCAGGAGGCTGAGATGCTTTGAGATACAGTCCCAAGGACACCATGATAAGAAGAGAAGGAGTCAGGAAATGAGTGTTAAGGAAAATAAGGAGAAAAAAATAGTTGAAAGTGTCAAAAACTCAAAGACTTTGAACAAAAAAAAAAAAAGAAAAATCAGGGGGCAGAGCCAAGATGGTAGAGAAAAGCCAGCAACTCACCTGCCTGAGGTCTCCCCCAAACCCCTCCCAACACCTTTAAATAATGTCATAAAACAATTCCTGGAGCAGCAGAACATGCAAAAGACAACTCAGAAGTTCAGCAGGAAAGGCCTGTCACACCTGGGTGAGAGTGGAGCACAGTTCAGCACAAGTCAAACCAGTGCATCAAAAGAACCAGCAAATGAGGATCAGGCTTTTGGAACTATTGAACCATCATCATCATCATCATCATCATCATCATCATCATTAGCAGCAGCAGCAGCAGCTGCTGCTTCCTGAGTTCTCAGTCCATAGAAGGCAAGGGATTAAACAACTGATCATAAGGAGATTACAGAGTTCTGCTTGCAAGCACTGAGGCAGGATTCTGTTGCTTTATCCACATTTGGATCCAGGTTGCAGTCCTGGGTGGCAGTCCCAGGGTGAGAAGAAGCACTAGAACAACAGAGCTTGTGGGCCACAGTGAAGTGGGGACCCTCATCACAGTTCCAGGGCAGAAAATAATGCTTATACTTGTGGTCACTCACAGGCCAGAACACAGGCCAGAAGAGTGGTAAAAACACTTCTTAGATTATAACACCTTGGAAGTACTGAAAACTTACAGATCCTAGAAGTATTTCTAAAAATAGCTGCACAAAACCCCTGAAAATTGGAACAGTGCATACTCCACCCTGGAAGCAGAATTCCTCTTCAAAATAAAATTAAAAGTCAAGAAATTGGCTGGAAAAATCAGCAAACAACAGGAAAAAAATTTGACCACAGAAAGCTACTATAGTGACAAGGGAGATCAAAACACACAAAAGGACAAAAAAAAAATAAAGTAAAAGCTCCTACATTCAAAGCCTCCAAGAAAAAAAAAAACCATGAATTGTCTCTGGCCATGAAGGAGTTCAAAAAGGGATTTTGAAAATCAAGTAAGAGAGGCAGAGGGAAAATTGGGAAGAGAAATGATAGTGGTGCAAGAAAATCATGAAAAACAAGTCAACAGCTTGAAAAGGAGACAAAAAATAGTGAAGAAAATAATACCTTCAAAAACAGACTAGGCCAAATGGTAAAAAAGTCAGTGAGGAGAAGAATGCCTTTAAAAGCAAAATTCACCAAATGAGAAAAGAGGCACAAAAATTTACTGAAGAAAAATAAAAACTCCTTGAAAAGTAAAATTAGCCAAATTGAAATGGAGGCTCTAAAGTTCATTGAAGAAAATGATTTCTTAAAAATTAGAATTGAGCAAATGGAAGCCAATGACTTTATGAGAAATCAAGAAACAATAAAAACCAAATCAAAAGAAGGGGAAAAATAGAAGACAATGTGAAATATCTCATTGGAAAAACAAATAGATCCAGGAGAGATAATTTTAAAATTATTGACCTACCTGAAAGTCATGATAAAAAAAAGAGCCTAAGCATCATCTTTCAAGAAATTATCAAAGAAAACTATCCTGATAGTCTAGAACCAGAGGGCAAAATAGAAATTAAAAAACTACACTAATCACCTCCTGAAAGAGATCCCAAAATGAAAACTCCCAGGAATATTATGGTCAAATTCCAGAGTTCCCAGGTCAAGGAGAAAATATTGCAAGCGGCCAGAAAGAAACAATTCAAGTATCATGGAACCACAATCAGGATAACACAAGATTTAGCAGCTTCTACGTTAAAGGAGTAGAGGGCTTAGAATATGATATTCCAGAGGGCAAAGGAGATAGGATTACAACCAAGAATCACCTATCCAGCAAACTGAGTATAATCTTTCAGGGGGAAAAATGGAAATTCAATGAAATAGAGAACTTTCCAGCATTCTTGATGAAAAGACCAGAGCTAAATAGAAAATTTGACTTTTAAGTACAAGACTCAAGAGAAGCATAAAAATGTAAACAGGAAAGGGAAATCACAAAGGACTTAATAAGATCAAACTCTTTACATTCTTACATGAGAATATGATTCTTGTAACTCATAAGAACTTTCTCATTATTAAGGCAATTAGGAGTACATATAGACAGAGGGACAGGTGTGCATTGAATATGAAGGAATGATAATTAGAAAAATATAAGATTAAGAGGTGAGAGAGGAATGTACTGGGAGAAAGAGAAGGGGAGAAGTAGAATGGGGTAATTTATCTCACAAAAAGAGAGGCAAGAAAAAGCTTTTAGAGCAGTGGAGGGGAAGAGGAGGGGAGTGAAGGGGAGTGTGTGAACCTTATTCTCACCAGAATTGGCTCAAAGAAGGAATAACATACACACTCAATTGGGTATAGAAATCCATCTTACCCTATAGGAAAGTAGGAGGGGAAGGGGATGAGAGAAGGGACAGGGTGATAAAAGGGAGGGCAGATTCGGGGAGGGTATAATCAGAAGCAATATACTTTTGAGGAGGGATAAGGTGAGAATAGAATAAATGGGGATGGGGGAAATGGATGAAGGAAAATAAGGTTAGAAATAGGAACTGTGAAAAAAAATTGAAGTGTTATTCTGATAAAGGCCTTATTTCTCAAACATATAGAGAACTGAGTCAAAATTTATAAAAATAAGAGCCATTCCCCAATTGATAAATGATTAAACGATATGAACAGTTTTCAAATGAAGTAATCAAAGCTATCTATAGGCATATAAAAATGTTCTAACTCACTATTGATTGGAAAAATGCAAATTAAAACAATTCTGAGATAATACCTCATAGATTGGCTTATAGGACAGAAAAGGAAAATTATAAATATTGGAGGGTATGTGGGGGGAAATGAGATATTAAAGCATTGTAGGTATAGTTGTGAATTGATTCAATCATTCTGTAGAGCAACTTGGGACTATGCTTAAAGAGTTATAAAACCAGGTATACTCTTTGATCTAGAAATACCACTATCAGGTCTGTATCCTCTCAAAAAATAAAACAAAAAACAAAGAGGAAAAGGACCTATATGTACAAAAATATTTACATCAGCTCTTTTCTAGTGTCAAAGAATTGGAAATTTGGGGATACCTATAAATTTGGGAATGGCTGAACAGATCATGGTATGTGATTATGATGGAATACTATTGTTATATTAGAAATGATGAGCAGGATACTCTCAGAAAAACCTGGAAAGACTTACATGAGCTGATGTAAAGTGAAATGTACTGTGTACAAAGTAACCAATATCGTAAGATGATCAGCTGTGAATGACTTAATTATTCTCAGTAATACAATGATCCAAAACAACTCTGAAGGACTTATCATGAAAAATGCTACCCATCCTCAGAGAAAGAACTGTTGGTCTCTGAATACAGACTGAAGCATACTTTTTTTTTTACTTTATTTTTCTTGAGATTTTTTTGTCTGTTTTCTTTCACAACATCACCAATATGGATGCTCTGCATGACTACACATGTATAACCTGTATTGAATTGCTTCCCTTCTCAATGGGGCAGGGCATGGGGAGGGAGGAAAGGAGAGAATTTGGAACTCAAAACATTACAAATGAATGTTAAAAATTGTTTTTACATGTAACTGTGGAAAAAAATACTAAATAACTCCATCAAGAAAAAATCAATATGAAAAATAGTAATAACCAAAATAAATATGGCTTCTAGATCTAGTAAACAAGTTCAGGCACTTGAGAATAAATAACTCAAAAGGAAAATGATCCAAACACTTGATGAGGCAGAAGACATTGTGTTAAAAAAGATATCTAAGACTCTTTTTGGCTCCAAGGCTTTCTTTCTACCCACTGCACCATAAGGGGAAAAGCACTTAAAGGAAAATTAAATCTCTCCTTCCTTAATTGTTTCTTTTTCCTCTTTTTTCATCCCTTCTCCTATTCTTATGTATTTTGTACTTTTATGTTTGTACTCTCTAGCCTTTGACTCAATCTCTTACTCATACCTTTACTTATGATTCTATCCATTAAATTCCTATCTTTACCCAACTAAAAGAGTCAGCCAGATTAATGTTTCTTTTTGGGTATGGAAAATGTCTTGGGGGAAAAATTAAAGAATCAATTTAGAATTAATAGCAATGAAAGTGGAACATTCTCTGACATTCCTATAGGGTCAACTTATTCCAGAAGAATAGTTGTGGTGGGGAGAGCTATTTTACATTGGATCCTGGCTCCTTTTTCTATGTTTGTAAATAAGAATTAAAAAGTGGTACTTTACTTTAATTGAGCTTATGTGAGTTGCAACAGAGACTAGTGAATATAGACTCAGTCCTCGAGTCAGGAAGAACTGGGTTCAAGCGTTACCTCTGCTAGGTAGCACAGTGTACAGAGTGTAGGACATGGAAACATCAATTCATTTTTTTTACTTTATTAATTTATTTTGATTTGTCAGCAATCACTTCCATAAACTTTTGAATTTTAATGTTTTCTCCCCCTCCTTCCCCAATACGGCATGCAATCTGATGTAGTCTATAGATATACAATTCTATTGAATATATTTTCACATTAGTGATGTTGTAAGTAAGAATTAGAGCCAATAGGAGGAACCACCAGAAAGAGAAAACAAAACACAACAGAAGAAAAAAATAGCAAATAGTATGCTTCGATCTGCATTCAAATTCCATAGTTCTTTCTTTGGATGTGGATAGCATTTCTCATCAGGAGGCCTTTGGAGATGTCTTAGATCCTTGTATTGCTGAGAAGGGGTAAGTCTATCAATATTAGTCATCGTAGCTGGCTGTTACTGTGTACAACATTCTTCTGGTTCTGTTCACTTCACTCTGCATCATACCATATAAGTCTTTCCAGGTTTTTCTGAAGTCTGCCTGCTCATCATTTTTTTTTAAATCAATCAACAAGCATTTATTAAATGGTTATTCTGGGCCAGGCATTGTACTAGGATGGTGTTAAGGATATAAAGAAAAAACAAAAACAGTCCTTGCCTTCAAGGGGCTTACACTCTAATGGGGGGAGGGGAGAGACAACATGTGCTTGAATCAATACATAAAAGATAAATAGAGTAGATGGAAAGTAATAGAGGGGAAGGCACTATTTTCAAATCATGTCCTTATCCTTTATTTCTTCAGTTGTGAATTTCTAGTAATTCTGCCTGGTCCTACCACCTTGTGTTGAATTTTTGTGACTGAACTAGACTCCTGTTCTATCTACAGTTCCTTGGCCCTAATGTGAACTCTGGCCATTGGCCTGGACAGGCTTCATTAGCAGACAGCTGTTCATCATTTCTTATAGCAAAATAGTATTCCATTACATTCATATACCACAACTTGTTCAGTCATTCCCCAATTGATGAGCATCTTCTCAATTTCCGATTCTTTGCCACCACAAAAAGAGCTGCTATAAATATTTTTGTACATGTGGGTCCTTTTCCCATTTAGGATATCTTTGGGATACAGACCTAGAAGTGCTATTGCTGAATCAAAGGAGATATGAATTCTTGAATACATAATCCTGCTTCAGACACTCCCTAGCTATGTGACTCTGGACAAGTCACTTAATCTCTGTGTGTATCAGTTTTCTCAACTGTGAAATGGAAATATTAACAACATCTACCTCATAGTATTGTTATAAGGATCAAATGAGTTAAAATATATAAAGGGCTTTATAAATGTATGTAGAATATATAAACCATAATCTAAATGTTAACTATTATTATTACTATCATTATCATCATTATTGTTATGATTTAAACTCAGTGCCCCTAGACAACTCCAGAGTATAAGTTGCAGAACAGGTACAAACCTGTAATAGTATAGGGAGTTTCTTCACCCAGAATAAAACAATAAAAGTGATAAATAGGCCATAGGTCCATATGGGGGGAGGTACAAATAACCAACATTATTTCCTTCGATAAACATATGTCTCTATAACAGTACTTCACTGAATTGATATGTTCTCATGGATAACTCAGAATCTAAGGTGTCATCACTATATTTTACTGGCCATTTATTGGGTACAGCATAATGGATCTTTTGGCAGCCTAAGTCTCAGAGAGAATCTGTCAGGGTACAATTAGAGTATCATTCTTTAATGGATGATAGAACTGAAACAGCTCTTTCAAGTGGTTAAAGGACACTTGGAGTACAAAAAATAGTTTTTGTTTTTGTCCAAAAAAGTTATAATATGCTGGGATTTGCCCAGTTGTTTAAGAGGCATTAATAATGATGGATCTATTACTCTCTTTCCCCATAGTGAGACTGAGACCTACTCTGAATTTTTGCTCTGAGTCATTGATATGTCTCTATGTAAAATGAGGCAGAATGAGTCCCTCTCTTTATTGAATTAGGGTGGAGAACTAAGGCTTTGGCTATTCTGTTGAAAAGATAAAAAATATTTTTTAAACTGGCAAAAATATCCCGTTTATTTAAACTGGTACTATAAGTGAACAGACATAGAGTATTTATTAAGGCTTTACTAGATACTAGCTACTAGGCTAAGCACTGAGTGTACATATAAACAAAGCAGCTGGTGGCTCAGTAGGTAGAGCACTGGACCTGGAGTCAGGAAGTCCAGAGTTCAAATCCAGCTTCAGATGCTTCCTAGCTAATGGGAGTCTGGGCAAGTCACTTAATCTCTGATTGCCTCACAAAAGCACCCACTGGAAAAGGAAATGGTCAAGCACTACAGTATCTTTGCCAAGAAACCCCCATGAATGGCTATGGCTCATGGGGTCACGAAGAGTTGGATATGAGTAAAAAATTGGCCAACATATAAAAGAAAGCAAGGCAATTCATGCCTTCAAGGAGCTTTTATTTGAATGGGGGAAAGACAATACATGAAGGGGTACAAGAGAGGATGTGTGGGGAAAGAGTAACCAACTAAATAAAGTGTCATGGTGGCTTTATTCCTAAATAGATAAGGCAAAAAACTAACCTGTCAGAGCTGATTGATGAAATTTATATAAAAAAATCTGTGGTATTTAAAGAATGTGAACAGACTGCAACCTGTTGCCAATGAAGGAATGTATACAAGAAACAGCGTATCTAAAGAATATCATAAGAAAGACAAGAATGACAACAATAACAAAAAAAATCAGGTTATGTAAGCATGGATTACTCACGAGAAATTTAATGGTATCCAATAACATAGAGAGAACCAGAGGAAGGAGTTCAGCAAATTCAATAGGTCATTTCTGGAGGATTTGTGGGAAGACATAGATAGAGTCATACAAATGACTAGTCACACAAGGAATGAATGGGCTATAATCTTCATTATTGGAGGGACTAACCCCTTTGATAAGATCATAGTTTCATACACATATCTAGAGAAGTATGTTTATCATTTTTATAACCAAAAATTAAATCATGGAAGGGTTACATGTTACTTCTTTCAGGTTATGAGTCAAGAACATTTTATCTTTCTCAAATAAGAAACTAGATCACTAAAATGTATTCAGCTCATGGTTTTATTGCTTCAGTCCAGGTTTTCCTTGCTTGATTTGTTCTTAGTGTATCATAGCCTAACTTGCAGTTAGGTAATTAATTGGTTTCTCCACAAATGTGTTAGAATTGCCAACATAGATCAACTCTCCAAATGTAATGTTTTCTATCCCTTCTTTTAGAATTGGATGGTAAAATTCATATTCGCTGTTTAGTTGTTAGATCAGGGGCTATCCCTTGACACTCTATTATCCTTGCCTATGTATTTATCAGTCACAAATCACGTCACATCAAAAGTATCAGTATTAGATTTTAAAAGCTTATTCAATAAAGCTGTGCAATATGAGATAATGAATACTAATTGAATCCATAGAGGATTTGAAATTAGATGCAAATCTACAATTGTGTATCATTGAGACATGATGTTGTATTAGGTTTGGGATCAAGAGGAAAAAGAATATGTTATGTTCATTTATGGGAATCATTAGCTTGCGAATCATACAATAACTCAAAGGAGTTTAAAAATACCAACAGAATAAGATTGTAATAGAGGCTGGTTAATCTATTAATCCTGAATATCAGAGGTGAGTTGTGGAGGTGGTTAAAACTGAATTAATTTAGCAGCAGTTACTAGGCATACAGATATATTAATACATATATACACATATACCCATATACACATATCCATATAAATACACACATGTATATAAATACATATACATACACATGCATATGTAAATATATGTGTATGTATATAAGTATATATGTGTGTTCTATATTTATATCAAGGAGAACAATTTATGTCACATTTTAGGGAAATTAGTCATTTATTTCAATTCAATAAAACCTTATTGAAGAGTTTACTATGATCTAAAGAGTCCAATGTACTAGGTACTCAGTAAACCAAGATGGGTCTGATATAGATCCTGCTCTCATCAATTTACATTCTTGAGTTGGGAAGATGAAACTAATATGTAAGATCAAAAAGGGCAGTCAAATGGCAAATGGTTAGTCCAAGCAAAATTTTAGGAGGGAGGGCTACAACCTTTCTTTTTTCAGGCTTATAAAAGTATATTTTAACATTAGAGCTCAATTCCTTGATTTGATAGCTAAGCTCACTTTGATCCAGTGATGTTAGGTAACTTGCCCAAGGTGTTGCAGCTAATAAGGAGATAGATTGGAAAGAGAATGCAAATTAAAGTTTTGGACTAAGTTGTCAATAGACCCCTTTTCAACTAAAAAAATTCAATTCAAAGATTGTTAGTCAATGAAAATACTGTAATATATGTATAAATATAGATGAAAGGAAAATAATCGAAGATTATTAATCATTTCCTTGACTAATTGACTTGTAAAATTAAGTAACAGGTGCTTTCAACATGTGGGGATTTCATCAATACTACCTGATAATGATAATATATAAGAAGAGAATACAATTTAGGTTTAAGTATTATCATTGAGATGTTATTCAAAAGCATTAATTGCTGGAAGAACCAGAAAATCTGTCTCATCTGCTATATTAACACTTAGACACCATTATAGTGAGGTTCTAGAGTCTTAATTAAAATGAAATATTCATATACAAAATATTCATATCCATAGCAGGACAGCTATGTAACCAATATTGAAGGTAAGACACAAGCCTATTTTTTTTCAATTATGCCCCATTTTCAGTGTGCAGGCAAAAAAAATGTGTATAAAATCTGAATTTGTTACTAACCACAAAGTGTTACTATATCTGATGGATACAGGAGTAGCTAAATAAAAACATGAGATAATATATTCAAGATGTGTAGTTAATAGTTTTCAACTTTACCTTCATAACTTGGAATTTCTGAAAAAAATTGATTAACACTAATACCTATGATCATCAGAAGTCCAAAGAATATGTTATATTAATGCTAATTAAATGATTCATTTTAAAAAAAGTTTTATTAAAGAGAGACTATCAGAGAACTGACACTTACATGTAACTAATTATGCGAGGACTTAAAGCTGCCATTTCTTATTACAATGTGAACTTACAGTTCATTATAGAATCATTAGTCACAAATTAATAAGACCTTTTATTATCAAACATTTAAACTTTCACAGATGTCAGATGAAACCTGTTTATCTTCTTTCTTTGTGCCCTTGCCAGGAGATTTATAGGAAAATAGCTTACCCCTAGGACTTAAGTAGATGTTAGGGGGTTACCTTCTCTACATAAACCTATATAAATTGTGTATTTAAATAACCTCTATTCACCTAATGACAAGGAGAAAATAGTTCTATTAATGCTCATATCTGTACCTTTATTTATGCCATGCCTATTTAAAAAAAAAGATTTGAGGTAGCTCTGATAGGTTTTAGGCAAACAATACCAACATCACAAAATTCTGCTTGTCAATTATTAATGAAATTTCAAGTTATTTCTATTTAAACTGTATCATGTGTATATTTGAATAGTATGAGGACATCTTGCACACTTTCTTCAATAGTGTGAAAAGTTCTCTGAAAATAGAAAAAGGAAATGAAACTAGATAAAGGCCAAGATACTTGGGCTGTATTTGAAAGTAAAAATCAAAATGGAAGACTTTGGAAAAGATAAGAACATAAGTTCAACATAAAGAATCATAAAGATTCAATGAAATGTACTGAAAGAATATAATTGGGAAAGTACATTTTCTTTCATTTTTTTCTTCTTTTCCTCCTTTACAATCTATTGATGAAAATTTTAGATCTTGAAGTTACTAAGAAAAGAATTAATATTTCTGATTATTAGTAAATACCAAATTATGGACTCAGAAATATTTTTTGCTTATTTTGAGAGTTTATGGAATGTGGTAGCTAGACATTTATTTGTCAAATGCTTTAAGTGACCAGACATTTCTCAAAGAAAAATTTAAATGTCTTCAAATTGAGAAATTCTTAGTAAAGAAATTTGAAAATCCAGTCAGTTAATAAGCATTTATTAAGTGTTTACTATGAACCTGGCACTGTGCTAAGCACTAGGAATAAAAATACTAATAAAATGGAAGATTGTCCCTTCCCTCAAGGAGCTTGCATTCTAATAGAGTAAGACAACACATAAAAGGAAGCTGAAAAGGGAGAAGGAAGGTATAACATTCAGCGGTGTTGAAAATAACTTTTTTATTCATATTGAAGTATATTTTCATAGTAGGCAAATACAAAGACAATATTAGAATAGACACATTATAAACATTAGTGTCAGTGACCCTTATATATTACAATAATTCATTCAAGCCAACAAACATTTATTATGTTCCTAATATGTTTGAGGCACTTTGATACATGCTAAAGATGAAAAGGCAAAAGCAAAACAGATCCTGGTCTCAAGGGATTCTTTTCTACTGGGGGAAAATATGTAACAAGTAAATTCAAGAAACATTCAAAATAAATATAAAATCATTTTGTAGGGTGACTAAGAACTATGTTGTAGATCCTGTTACAATATCTGGGCTGATTCAATTTGAGCAGTATCAACCCTGACAGAAAAAAAAAGATAAGTTGTTCATCTCTCACCTGACTACACAATCATGGACTTCTCCCACTGGCTTCTCTACCACAGCCCCAGGAAGTTTATTATTGGGATAACCTCATCATCCTGTAAGATCTCATCAGTCTTGTTACTCCATCTCCTCACTACCCTCTACCTCTGACTGGAGCGTAGGACCATGTACTCCAAATTTGTGTTTGACAGAGCTCAGCTCAGACTTTCCACATTTCTCACCTGACTGTGCTTCTTTCTTATTCTTCCTTTCTCCCACCTCTAGCTTTCTAGTTTCCTTTTTTATTTTTGATCTTCCCAGATTAGATTAGAAGCTCCTTGAGGGCACTTTTTTTGTATTTGTATCCCCAGCACTTAGCACAGTGGTTTATTGACTGACTGTCTAGTGCCTCCATTTTACTCTTAAAATGCTCTTCCCACTCTTTCCCTTCAGAGACCCAATGCTATCTAGAAACTGTCCCCTATGAAAACCTTTATTTCTGGAAAGGATCTGCCACTAGTTAGTTAAATTCATAATATCTGTTATCTTCATGGTGTATTGTGGTTTACAATAGACTCATATATACATTATCTCAGTTGAGGTTGAAAACAATGCTACTAAAATTTTTATTATTCTCCAGTTAAAGATGTGGAAATTAATGCTCAGTAAGATTAAGTGACTTGTTCCTTCCTGGTAACACAGTTAGAGCCAGAAGCAGCATGAATACAGGTCTTCTGGATTCCATCTCTAGCAATCTAGCTACTCTATTTTGGTTCTGTTCTAGTGATTAAATGAGTAATTTTTATTTTAGGTCTTCAGTAACCAGGAATTCAAAAAGATTCCCAAATCTTAAGTTTTAATCATTTTTATTCTAATTTATTTTCTAGTAGAATGGAATAGAAATGCCCATGAAATACCTCTTAAATTGAGATGGAAATACAACTTAAAAACCTGGAAAATATTTCTAAATTGATTAGCAGGTGACTAACATAGATCAACTTGTTAGCCTGTCACCATAGGTAATTATATAGTGAAATGGGGAAACAAAGCAGAGATCTTGTTGTATGGGGATAGCTGGTGGGGGTGGAACAAAGAAGGGAAACAGTTATAATGGGTGATAGTTGTGTTTCCAATTCTCTTTACAATGTTTTTAACACTATCTGCCAACAGATGTGGAAGTAATTTTCAATAAGATTTATAGTTCCTCTACTTTAATGTTTACATAAGGAGAGTGGAAAGGTTGAAATGATTTAAAGACTCATCTGTTATCTTTAGTAGCTGTCATCAGAGGAAGTTTGCATCTTTTTTTTTTCAGGAGCCTGACTCACTTTCACAATCTGATATAAAATGTCCCATCTTAATCACGAATTTCTTTAGAGAGATACTTTTTGTACTGAACTCTGGCTTCTCTACTTCAAACTGTGTTTGCTCAATCATGCTGAATAATTGGGAACTACCAGAATATCCTAGGAGCTAAATCAATTATTAGAATGAAAAGCAATAACTCTTTGCCTGAAGATAGAATTCTGGGAGGAGGGAGGAGGATTATAGGCAAGGGATGGGGGTAATCCTTCTGGGGGGGTACCAAAACCATTTTTATGAATTAATTAACTAGAATCCTAAAAGAAGGAGTCACTTACTCAGGTTCACAAACAGCTGCATAACCATTAGCTAAGATGAGAATAATGATGATAGCAACTGATGGTGATGATGTTTCACATTTAGTCAGAACTATACAATTTACAAAATATCTTCCTCACAACAGTTCTGTGAATTAGGCAGTGAAAATATTATCTCCAATTTACCCATGAAGAAACTGAGATCCAGGAGAGAAAGTAACTTGCCCTGGGTCACAGATAAATTTACCATTCACAAAAGCATAGAAATTTAATGTTGGAAGGAACCACCAGAAGTCTTATGCTGCACTCTGCCTTTGGGAAAAGTTAACCTAAATCAGTCTAGATATGCAGGGTGTCCTAAAAGTCTTAGTGCCCTTTTGAGCTATTAAAACTTATAACTTTCAAAGCTACTAAAAGTTTCGTTTACTATTTAAAGCCATTAAAGCTTAAAATTGAATAAAGACATTTTGAGATACCTTGTAGAGGTGTCCAATTTTTTTAAAGCTCTCCAGAGGAAGAATGTTCCAAACTTTCTTTCATTTTCAGAGTTTTTCCATACACTGTCCTGAAAATAATGCTCATATCACTACAAGAAATAAGAAGCAGCAAAGGACTCCTTAATTTTACAATGAATGGAATACTGGAGACAAGTCCTATCAAAGATGAAGATTCCTGAAAACAAAATTCAATTCAATAAACATTTATTAAGTTCCTACCATGTGCCAAGCATCACACTAAGCACTAGGAATACTAAGCACTAGGAATACAGAAAGAAGCAAAAGGCTGTCCCAGCTCTCAAGGCGCTTACAATTTAATGGGGAGAAGAAAAAAACCACTATTTGGACACTTCCCTTTAAAAATTCAGATTTATAAAAGAGATGAATTAGGAAGTGACTATTAGTAGTTAGTTTCCCCTTGAATCCCTTCTACTATTGAACTTCCTAACCATATTTAAAGTGACCCTGGAGGTTGTGCTAGAAGGCATGCTAAAATATATCTAATCCATCTGTCTCATTTTACAGAGGAGATAACTGAATCCCACAGGGGTCAAATAACTTCCCTTAGGTCAAGGAGCTCTGATTACAACCCAGGTCTTTTGACTCCAAATTCCATCCTTCTTTCCATTCCCAAATATATTTACAAAAAAAAAATTCCCATATAATTTTACAGAAACACTACTAAGGTATACCATCCAAGACATCTATAGAAGTTGCTTAAAGAGGTTATGCAATCTATATTCTAGGGTCTGATCAAGATAGAAGACACAAATATCAAGCATACACAGCATACAATAAAATGACTTATTAATAAATAAAATGGTTATAGTATATTATGGTACAGAAACTCCTCACATTTTCTTCCAATTATTTAATTGTTTTTTTCTTGTAAATGATCCTAGTAACTATAATAGAATCATTCATCCTTACAGCTCTTTCTACTTTAACAATCAAGTAACTAGAAAAGAAAAAGAAGAAATAAATAATTAGTGTAAAAAGAAACTTCTGATTTATTTCTTCTACCCATTCCTGGGAGAGAAATGCAATGGCAAATAATTTTTGCTTATGTGAGTTGTAACTATCAGTGGTTATCATTAGAAATGAAAATGCTTTTATATTATTATGAAAATAGTTTTCATCTCAAGGATCCCCTGAAGTGACCTCCAGGGTTCTCCAGGTCACACTATGAGAAGTGCTGGTCTAGAAAAATCATGGAGATATATGAAATACACAGAGGGAAACTGGAAAAATGTAGAATTGATAGACCATGATTTTAAAGCCAGCAGATAAAATCAGATGAACTCTTTAATGTATGGATATAAAAATATAAATAATGCCTGCTCCTGTTCAAAATGTTAAACTACTTCATAATAGCGTTAAAACAGATCTTGCTGAGTGAAACACTTAGTAATGAGTGAAATCTGTATTAAAGATCTAATGGCAACATATTCAATAATAGCATTCATGGCATTTATGATCAATTTGGATGACAGCTGCTATAAGTACTATGGATTACTGTTAGGGACCAGAAGCTTCTTCACAGAATCCATTTCTCTGACAGCTATTACAAATATTACAGTTTCGGTCTCTTTGTAGTTACACTAGGTAGGATTCTCAAACCTCATTTGAAGGCCATCTACCTTAGAAATCTTATGTACCCTATGAGAACCTTTATGAACATGGCTTTCAATTATATATCTCCAGTGTTGAGGTGTTTTTTTTTTTTGTAATGAGTTTGACAGACCAACATTTCCACTGCTTAGACAGCAACTCTTCCTGGTTGTCCCTACAGCACATGAAAAGTAGTCATCCATCTAGCAATCCACATTAAAAAAAAAAAACTGCATAGATGATGAATACCTGTAGTCCATGCTTCTGTATGCAGTTGTATAGAGAGGTCATTCAATATATTTGACCATTAATACAGGTAGATAATGAGTTGGATCTAGAATTTACTATGAGAAAGAAAATGGGTATTTTGGAAGTTACATATCATTTTCAATGATCCCAAGCTACTGACTAATAAAAAAGCCATCTTGTCAACAAACTTTTTCCCAATGTTGCTCTATGTCTGTGAACTGAAATCTCTAAAGAGCTAACTTTGCATATAACCCAAAGGGTAATGGGGAGAAGATGCATTGTAAGTGTATGTAGGTAGTAGTGTATTGCCAGTGATGACCAAAAAGGAGAGTGAGTGTTGACTCAAGGGGTATGTGCAGACAAACTTCACTCCTCACAGATTAACTGCTCTGCCTTTCTGCTTGTGCTAACATAAAGGGGAGAGTCAAAGTGGAGATACTTGTTCTGGGAAAAATAGAAGAGCTTTGACTGAGATGATTCCATGGTGACAGGGAATAAAGCAGATATTAAAGTTGGAAAAAGGAGGCTGTCTCCTGGAAATTATGTTAGCTTGAGGGAATTTGACTGAGAATGGATATAGACACATTAGGGGACTGAATAGTGAACAACTTGAAGACTTTCATATGGTACTTAATAAATAAACACTTGCAGGTTTGTGAGGTTGCAGCTAAATAGCACAACAAATAGACTGATGAACCTGGAGTTAGGAAGACTCATTTTCCTGAGTTCAAATCTGGCCTCAGACTCTTACCATGTGACCCTGAGCAAGTCACTTAACCCTGTTTGCCTCAATTTCCTCATTTGTAAAATGGCTAGAGAAGGAAATGGCAAATCATTCCAGTATCTCTGCCAAGAAAACCCCAAATGAAGTCACAAAGAATTGAACATGACTGTGGGAAAAAAAAACAACAACAATACAACAATAAAAACATGCACCATAATCATTGGGCTTTCCAGGCTCTCAAACCAAAGTAGCACAGTGCTTAATGCACAATGTGCACTTAATAAAAGTTTGTGGAATTGAATTAAATAAAATTGTGATATCTTTTAATTTGATATCTTTTGAAATTCTACAATTATATACTGTAATGTTTTTAGAAGAATATGCACTGCATCAATTAGTCTTGTTGAACACCTATTCTTTATTTTCTGATTAATACTCTCCCATACAAAAGTGTGTGTGTGTGTGTGTGTGTGTGTGTGTGTGTGTGTGTAGAACTTGGAGACAGGGAATATAGTCTATTCACGCACCCCCAAATCAAAAAAAATAAAGTAAAAACCTACTTCTTATATCCTGAACCATCTGGCATACCTCATGGAGGACCTTCACAGACCACTTTAATGTATTCTGCAAACCACACTCTGGGAATTATTTTATATTAGAACATTAGTCTGGTAATAAAGTCAACTATGTTTAATTTGTTCCTGGTCATCTATCTGCAATGTGAGCTTGGACAAGCTATTTTAAATTTCAGTCTTCACTTTTCTATTTATATTCATCCTCTACTTAGCTCATGGCTCTAATGAAACAAAGTGAGCATATATTAGATACAGTTTATATGCCACCAAGAAGGATGACATGTAAAGTAGAATACTACTTTATAACATTAGAATTTCATAATGCATAGAGTTCAGGACCTATCCATTGGCAAATGTATTCCTTTAAATGTATTACATGATAGCCAATTTTAAATTTTTTTATCCTTTTTTCTTTTTTATTAATTTATTTTAATTTTATCAATAATCACTTCCATAAGCTTTTGAGTTTTAAATTTTTCTCTCCCTCTCTCCTCAATTCCCTCCCTAAGATGACACTCAATCTGATATAGGCTATTCATATATATTCCTATTAAACATATTTTCACATTAGTGATATTGTAAGGAAGAATTAGAAAGAATAGGGGGAACCAGAAGAAAGAGAAAACAAAACAAAACAAAACAGAAGAAAAAAATAGCAAATAGTATGCTTTGATTTGCAAACTCCATAGTTCTTTCTTTGGATGTGGATAGCACTTTCCATCATGAGACTGTTGGAGGTGTCTAAGATCTTTGCATTGCTGAGAAGGGCTAAGTCTATCAACATCAGTCATTGCACAACATGGCTGATACTGTATACAATGTTCTCCTGGTTTTGCTCACTTCACTCAGCATTAGTTCACACAAATCTTTCTAGGTTTTTCTGAAGTCTCCCTGCTCATCATTTCTTATAACACAATAATATTCCATTACATTCATATACCACAACTTATTCAACCATTCCCCAATTGATGGGCATTTTCTCAGTTTTCAATTCTTTGCCACCACAAAAAGAGCTGCTATGAATATTTTTGAACATGTGGGTGCTTTTCTCATTTGTATGATCTCTTTGGGATATAGCCCTAGAAGGGCTATTGCTGCATCAAAGGGTATGTACATTTTTATAGCCCTTTGGGCATAGTTCCAAATTGCTCTCCAAAATGGGTGGATCATTTCACAACTCCACCAACAATGCATTACTGTTCCAATTTTCCCACATCTTCTCCAACATCTATCATTTTCCTGTTTTGTCATGTTGGCCAATCTGATAGGTGTGATGTGGTACCACAGAGTTGTTTTGATTTGCATTTCTCTAATCAATAGTGACTTAGAGCATTTTTTTTTTCATATGACTTATAGATGGCTTTAATTTCTTCATCTTAGAACTGTCTGTTCATACCCTTTGACCATTTATCAATTGGGGAATCACTTGTATTTTTATGCATTTGACTTAATTCTCTATATTTTAAAAATGAGGCCCTTGTCAGAGACACTGGTTGTAAAAATTCTTTCCCAATTTTCTACTTTCTTTCTAATCTTGGTTGCATTGGCTTAGTTTGTGCAAAAATTTTTCAATTTAATTTAATCTAATTTTACATTTCATAATGTTTTCTATCTCCTGTTTGGTCATGAATTCTTTTGTTCTCCACAAATCTGATAGGTAAACTATTCTTTGTTCTCCCAGTTTGTTTATAGTATCAGCCTTTATATCTAAATCATGAACCCATTTTGACTTTCTTTTGGTATATGGTGTGAGACTTTGATCTATGCCTAATTTCTGCCATACTCTTTTCCAGTTTTCCCAGCAGTTTTTGTCAAACAGTGAGTTATTATCTTAGAAGCTGAGGTCTTTGGGTTTATCAAATAGTAGATTACTATAGTCATTGACTACCTAACCAGTACCAAGTAGTTTTGATGATTACTGCTTTATAATACAATTTAAGATCTGGAAAAACTAGGCCACCTTCCTCTCCATTTCTTTTCATTAGTTCTCTTGATATTCTGGATCTTTTGTTGTTCCAAATGAATCTTGCTATTATTTTTTCTAGCTCTATGAAATAATTTTTGGTAGTTTGATTGGTATGGCACTGAATAAATAAATTAGTTTAGGTAGAACTATCATTTTATTATATTTGCTCAGCCTACCCATGAGCAACTGATGCCTTTCCAATTATTTAGATCTGACTTTATTTGTTTGAAAAGTGTTTTGTAATTGTGTTCATAGAGTTCCTGGATTTGTTTCAGTAGGTAGACTCCTAAATATTTTGTAATGTCTACAGTAACTTTAAATGGAATTTCTCTTTCTATCTCTTGCTGTTGTGGTTTGTTGGTAATATATACAAATGCCAATGATTTATGTGAGTTTCTTTTATAGCCTGCTACTTTGCTGAAGTTGTTTATTATTTCAGGTAGTTTTTAATTTGATTCTTTAAGATTCTCTAAGTATGACATCATATCATTGGCAAAGAGTGATAGTTTTGCTTCTTCTTTGCCTATTCTAATACCTTCAATTTCTTTTTCTTCTCTCATTGCTAAAGCTAACATTTCCAGTATGATATTGAATAACAGTGGTGATAAAGGACATCATTGTTTCACCCCCAATCTTATTGGAAATGCTTCTAGCTTCCCCATTACATATGATGCTTGCTGAAGGTTTTAGGTAGATGATATTTATTATTTTAAGGAAGACTCCATTTATTCCTATGCTCTCTAGTGTTTTTAACAGGAATGGGTGTTGTTTTTTGTCAAAAGCTTTTTCTGTATCTACTGAGATGATCGTGTGGTTTCTATTTTGTTGTTGATATGATCAATTGTGCTCATAGTTTTCCTAATATTGAACAGCCCTGCATTGCTAGTATAAATTCTACCTGATCATAGTGTATTATTCTTGTGATAATTTGCTATAATCTATTTGCTAATATTTTATTTAAAATTTTTGCATCTAAATTCATTAGGGAAATTGGTCTATAATTTTCTTTCTGTTTTGATTCTTACTGGTTTAGGTACCAGCACCATATTTATCATAGAAAGAATTTGGCAAGACTCCTTCTTTGGCTATTTTTCCAAATAGTTTATATAGTATTGGAATTAGTTGTTCTTTAAATGTTTGATAGAATTCACTTGTAAATCCATCTGGTCCTGAAGATTTTTTCTTAGGGAGCTCATCAATAGCTTATTCAATTTCTTTTTCTGAGATGGGGTTATTTGAATGTTTTACTTGCTCTTTTATTAATCTGGACAATTTATATTTTTGTAAATATTCATCCATTTCACTATATTGTCAAATTTATTGGAATACAGTTAGGCAAAATAGTTCCTAATTATTGTTTTAATTTCCTCTTCCTTGGTGGTGGATTCATCCTTTTCACTTTTGATACTGGTAATTTGGTTTTCTTCTATCTTTTTTTTAATTAAATTAAACAAAAGTTTATCTTTTTATTGTTTTTTTGTAACACCAGTTCTTAGTTTTATTTAATAGTTCAAGGGTTTTCTTAATTTCAATTTTATTAATTTTTCCTTTGGTTTTCAGTATTTATAATTTGGTGTTTAATTAAGGATTTTTAATTTGTTCTTTTTCTAGTTTTTTTTTAGTTGTATGCCCAATTCATTGATCTCCTCTTTCTCTATTTTATTAATAGAAGCATTTAGAGATATAAAACTTCCCCTAAGAACTGCTTTTGCTGCATCCCATAAGTTTTGGCATGTTGTCTCATTATTGTCATTCTCTTGAATGAAGTTATTGATAGTTTCTATGATTTGTTGTTTGACCCAATCATTTTTTTAGGATTAGATTATTTAGTTTCTAATTATTTTTAGTCTATTTTTCCATTGCTCTTTATTACACATAATTTTTATTGCATCATGATCTGAAAAAGATTGATTTAATATTTCTACCTTTCTGCATTGGATCATGAGGTTTTTACGCCCTAGTATATGGTTAATTTTTGTGTATGTGCCATGTACCACCAAGAAAAATATATATTCTTTTCTATCATGATTCAATTTTTTCCAGAGGTCTACCGTACTTAACTTTCCTAAAGTTCTATTCACTTCCTTAACTTCTTTCTTGTTTATTTTGTGGTTAGACTTATCTAGTTCAGAGAGGGGGAGGTTGAGGTCCCCCATTAGTATAGTTTTGTTGTCTGTTTCTTCCTGATATTGAACCAGCCCTGCATTCCTGGTATAAATTCTCCCTGAACTTCTTCTCTAAGAATTTGGGTGCCATACCATTTGGTGCATATATGTTTAGTAATGATATTACTTCATTGTCTAAGTGCCTTTTAGCAGGATGTGGTTTCGCTCCTTCTCTCTTTTGATAAGATCTATTTTTGCTTTTGCTTTGTCTGAGATCAGGATTGCTACCCCTGCTTTTTTTTTTTTTACTTTAACTGAAGCATAATATATTCTGCTCCAGCCTTTTAACTTTACCCTGTGTGTGTCCCTCTCTTTCAAATGTGTTTCCTGTAAACCACATTTTGTAAGATCGTGGTTTATAATACATTCTGCTATCTGCATCTGTTTTATGGGAGAGTTCATCCCATTCACATTCACAGTGATGATTACTATCTGTGTCTTTCTCTCCATTCTATTCCCCTCTCATCTATGCTTTTCTTTCTCCTTTCTCTGTTTCCCTCCTCACTAATGTTTGCTTTTGACAACAGCTTCCCTTAGTCCTGCCTCCCTTCTATTAGCCCCCTCCCTTTTCTTCCCCTTTACCCTTACTACTTCTTCCCACACTTCTATCCTCCTTCCCTTTTCTTTCCCTTTTCCCCTCCTACTGCCTATAGGGCAAGTTAGATTTGTATAACTATTATATACTAATATTGTATATCTAGTTGTTATTCCCTCCTTCAGCCAAATCTGATGAGAATAAGGTTCAAACAATGCTCATCTCCCTCTCTTCTTTGCCTCTACTATAATGGTTTTTTGTCCCTTTTCTTTTAACATAATTTACCCTTATCTGCCTCCTCCTTTCCCTTACTCCCAGTACATTACCTTAGATCAGATTAATTCACTTACTTAGATCCATTTAACTCACTTGATTAAGTTTTTTTATCATTATATCAAAGTCAACTTATACCCACCCCCTCTATGTAAACTCCTTTAAAGTGATGTAATAACAATACAGTTCTCAAGAGTTACAAGTATCATCTTCCCTTGTAGGGAAGTAAACAGTTTGCCTTATCAATATTTTTTTTCATGTCCTGTTTACCTTTTTATGTCTCTCTTTAGTCTTGTATTTGAAGATCAAATTTTCTGTTGAGCTCTGGTCTTTTTATCAAGAAGGTTTGGAAGTGCCTTATTTCATTGAATGCCCATCTCCTCCCCTGAAAGATTATGCTCATTTTCACTGAGTAGTTGATTCTTGGTTTTAATCCAACCTCCTTTGCCATTTAGAATATCATATCCCATGCCCTATGATCTTCTAAAGTAGAAGCTGCAAGGTCCTGTGTAATCTTGACTGTCATTCCATGCTAATTAAATTGTTTCTTTCTGGCTCCCTGCAGTATTTTCTTTTTGACCAAAATTCCTAATTTTGGAATGTAGCTACTATATTCTTTGGTGTTTTCAATTTGACATCTCTTTCAGGAGGTGATTGGTGGATTCTTTCTATGATTATTTTACCCTCTGGTTCTAGGACGTCAAGGTAGTTTTCCTTGATGATTTCCCAAAAGATGCTGTCCAGGCTCTTTTTCTTTTCACCATGATTTTCAAATAGATCAATAATTTTTAAATTGTCTCTCCTGGATCTATTTTCCAAGTCAGTTGTTTTACCAGTGAGGTTCTTTCAGTTTTCATCTATTTTTCCATTCTTTTGTTTCTGTTTGACTGATTCTTGCTCTCTCTTAGAGTCATTAGCTTCCACTTGCCAATTCTAATTTTTAACAAATTGTTTTCTTCTTAGATTTTGTACCTCCTTCTCCATTTGGCCAATTGTGCTTTTTAAGGAGTTGTCTTCTTAAGTGCACTTTTTCCAGTTGGCCAATGTATTTTCTAAGGACTTGTTTTCTACAGTCAATTTTTGTCCTTCCTTTTCCAAGTTATTGACTCTTGTACACCTCTTATTTCTTTTCCCAATTTTTCTTCTACCTCTCTTATTTGACTTTTAAAATCCTTCTTGATTTTAAATTTTAAGCCTTTTAATCCTTCTTGATTTTAAGCTCCCCAGCAGGAGAGCTTAATCTCTTTAAAGGCCAGGGAATAAAGAAACACCGTGAGTAAAAAGAAACTTACTATAGATTCCTATTATGAGAAGAGTGAAGATCAAGACAGAAATTCTGAAGAGGACAACACTGTCATCAAGCCCACATCTGCAACATCAAAAGGGAACATGAACTGGTCTGAAGCCCAAAAAGCTGTCTTAGAAGAACTCAAGAAGGATTTTAAAAGCCAAATGAGAGAGGTAGAGGAGTCCTTTAAAAGTACAATTGGTCAATTAGAAAAAAAGTACAATGAAGAAAATAAATCCCTTAAAAATACAATTGACCAATTGGAGAAGAAAATACAAAATCTAACAGAAAAAAACAATATGTTAAAAATTATAATTGAACAAATGGAAACTAATGACTCTGTGGGAGAGCAAGAATCAGTCAAACAGAAACAAAAAAATGAAAAAAAAAATAGATGAAAATGTAAAATACCTCATGGGTAAAACAGTGGACCTGGAAAATTGATCCAGGAGAGACAATTTAAAAATTATAGGCCTACCTGAAAGTCATGATGAAAAAAAGAGCCTGGACAATATCCTTCATGAAATCATAAAGGAAAACTGCCCCGAAGTCCTAGAAGCTGAAGGTATAATAACTATAGAAAGAATCCATTGCTCCCTGCTTGAAAGAGATCCCAAATTGAAAACACCAAGGAATATAATAGCTAAATTAAAAAATTACCAGATTAAAGAGAAATTACTGCAAGCAGCCAGAAAGAAACAATTTAAATATCATGGAACCACAGTCAGGATTACACAGGACCTTGCAGCCTCTACATTAAAAGACCATAGGGCATGGAACATGATATTCTGTAAGTCAAAGGAGCTTGGAATGCAGCCAAGGATTAACTACCCAGTGAAAATGAGTGTGATTTTTCAGGGAAGGAGATGGATATTCAATGAAAAAGGGGACTTCCAAATGTTCCTGATAAAAAGACCAGAGCTCAACAAAAAATTTGATCTTCAAGTACAAGACTCAAGAGAGATATAAAAAGGTAAATGGGACAGAAAGATACAATATGTTGTTAATAAGGGCAAAATGTTTACATCCCTACAAGGGAAGATGACACTTGCAATTCTTGAGAACTTTATTGTTATTATGCCATGTTAAAGGAGTATTCATAAAGGGGGTGGATATAAGCTGACTTTGATGTAATGATAAAAAAAATTTAATTAAGTGGGTTAAATGGATCCAAGCAAGTGTAATAGTCTGAGCTAAGAAAATGTACTGAGAAAGGAGGAGGTAGACAAGGGTAAATTACATTACAGGAAAAGACACAAAAACCTATTAGAGCAGAGGGAAAGAAGGGAGGGGGATGAGTATTGTTTGAACCTTATTCTCATCAGATTTGGCTCAAGAAGGGAATAACATAATCAGTTAGGTATAGAAATTTAACTTGCATTATAGGTAGTAGGAGGGGAAAGGGGAAAGAAAAGGGAGGGGAGATAGAAGGGAGGGAAGAAGCAATAAGGGTAAAGGGTAAGAAAAGGTAAAGGGATAATAGAAGGGAGGTGGGACCCAAGGAGGCACTGGTCAAAAGCAAAACAGTAGTGAGGGGGGGATAGGAGAAAGGAGAAAGAAAAGCATAAACAGGGGGGACAAAAGGATGGAGAAAAAGACACAGGTAGCAATCATAACTGTAAATGTAAATGGGATGAACTCTCCCATAAAATGGAAGCAGATAGCAGATTGGATTAAAAACCATAATCCTACAATATGTTGTTTATAAGAAACACATTTGAAAAAGAGTGACACATACAGGGTAAAGGTAAAAGGCTGGAGCAAAATATATTATGCTTCAGCTGAAGTAAAAAAAAGCAGAGTAGCAATCCTGATCTCAGACAAAGCAAAAGAAAAAATAGATCTTATCAAAAGAGAAAAGGAAGGAAACTACATCCTGTTAAAAGGCACCATAGACAATGAAGTAATATCATTACTAAATGTATATGCACCAAATGGTATAGCATCCTAATTCTTAGAGGAGAAGTTCAGGGAGTTACAGGAAGAAATAGACAGCAAAACTATACTAGTGGGGGACCTAAACCTCCCCCCCTCTGAACTAGATAAATCTAACCACAAAATAAACAAGAAAGAAGTTAAGGAGGTGAATAGAACATTAGAAAAGTTAGGTATGATAGACCTCTGGAGAAAACTGAATGGGGATAGAAAGGAAAATGCTTTCTTCTCAGTGGTACATGGCACATAAACAAAAATTGACCATGTACAAGAGCATAAAAACCTCACAATCCAATGCAGAAAGGCAGAAATATTAAATGCATCCTTTTCAGATCGTGATGCAATAAAAATTATATGTAATAAAGGGCCATGGAAAGATAGACTAAAAAATAATTGGAAACTAAATAATCTAATCCTTAACAATGATTGGTCAAAGAACAAATCATAGAAATAATCAATAATTTCATTCAAGAGAATGACAATAATGAGACAACATATCAAAATTTATGTGATTCAGCAAAAGCAGTTCTTAGGAGAAGTTTTATATCTCTAAATGCTTACATAAATAAAATAGAAAAAGAGGAGATCAATGAATTGGGCATACAACTAAAAAGACTAGAAAAAGAACAAATTAAAAATCCTCAATTAAACACCAAATTAGAAATATTGAAAGCCAAAGGAAAAATTAAGAAAATTGAAATTAATAAAACTATTGAACTAATGAATAAAACTAAGAGCTGGTTTTATGAAAAAACTAATAAAATAGATAAACCTTTGGTTAATCTAACTTAAAAAAAAGAAAGAAGAAAACCAAATTACTAGTATCAAGAATGAAAAGGGTGAAACTACCACCAAGGAAAAGGAAATTAAAACAACAATTAGGAATTATTTTGCCCAACCATATGCAAACAAATTTGACAATCTTAGTGAAATGGATATGTATTTATAAAAACATACCACCCAGATTAACAGAGGAGGAAGTAAAATACTTAAATAACCCCATCTCAGAAAAAGAAATTGAACAAGTCATTGATGAACTCCCTAGGAAAAAATCTTCATGACCAGATGGATTTACATGCGAATTCTAAACAAACATTTAAAGTACAATTAATTCCAATACTATATAAACTATTTGGCAAAATAGCCAAAGAAGGAGTCTTGCCAAATTCTTTCTATGATACAAATATGGTGCTGATACCTAAACCAGGAAGAGTCAAATCAGAGAAAGAAAATTATAGACCAATTTCTCTAATGAATATAGATACAAAAATTTTAAACAAAATATTAGCAAATAGATTACAGCAACTTATCACAAGAATAATACACTACAATCAGGTAGGATTTATACCAGGAATGCAGGGCTGGTTCAATATAAGGAAAACTATGAGCATAATCCGTCATATCAACACCAAAACTAACAGAAACCACATGATCATCTCAATAGATGCAGAAAAAGCTTTTGACAAAATACAACATCCATTCCTATTAAAAACACTAGAGAGCATAGGAATAAAAGGAGTCTTCCTTAAAATAATAAATAGCATCTATCTAAAACCTTCAGCAAGCATAACATGTAATGGGGACAAGCTAGAAGCATTTCCAATAAGATCGGGAGTGAAACAAGGATGTCCATTACCACCACTGTTATTCAACATCATACTGGAAACGTTAGCCTTAGCAATAAGAGAAGAAAAAGACATAGAAGGCATTAGAATAAGCAAAGAAGAAAGAAAGCTATCAGTCTTTGCAGATGACATGATGATATACTTAGATAATCCCAGAGAATCAAGTAAAAAACTACTTGAAGTAATAAACAACTTCAGCAAAGTAGCAGGCTATAAAATAAACCCACATAAATCATCGGCGTTTCTATATATTACCAACAAAGCCCAACAGCAAGAGATAGAAAGAGAAATTCCATTTAAACTTATTGCAGACATTATAAAATATTTAGGAGTCTACCTCCCAAAACAAACCCAGGAACTGTATGAACACAGTTACAAAACACTTTTCACGCAAATAAAGTCAGATCTAAATAATTGGAAAAACTTCAGTTGCTCATGGGTAGGCCGAGCTAATATAATAAAAATGACAATTCTACCTAAGCTAATTTACTTATTCAGTGCCATACCAATAAAACTACCAATAATTATTTTATAGAGTTAGAAAAAATAATAATAAGATTCATTTGGAAGAACAAAAGGTCCAGAATATCAAGAGAACTGATGAAAAGAAATGCAGGGGAAGGTGGCCTAGCCATTCCAGATCTTAAATTGTATTATAAAGCAGCAATCTTCAAAACTGCTTGGTACTGGCTAAGAAATAGAGTGGTGGATCTGTGCAATAGGTTAAGTATGCAAGACACAGTAGCCAATGACTATAGTAATCTATTATTTGGTAAACCCAAAGACCCCAGCTTCTGGGATAAGAACTCACTCTTTGAAAACAACTACTGGGAAAACTGGAAAAGAGTATGGTAGAAACTAGGCATAGACCAAAATCTCACACCATATACCAAAATATAGTCAAAATGGGTACATGATTTAAATATAAAGGCTGATACTATAAGCAAACTGAGAGAGCAAGGAATAGTTTACCTGTTAGATCAATGGAAAACAGAAGAATTCATGACCAAACAGGAGATAGAGAACATTACAAAAAGCAAAATAGATAATTTTGATTACATTAAATTGAAAAGTTTTTGCACAAACAAAGCCAATGCAACTAAGATTAGAAGGAAGGTAGAAAATTGGGAAAGAATTTTTACAACCAGTCTCTCTGATAAGGGTCTCATTTCTAAAATATATAGAGAATTAAGTCAAATTTGTAAGAATACAAGCCATTCCCCAATTGATAAGTGGTCAAAGGATATGAACAGACAGTTCTTAGATGAAGAAATTAAAGCCATCTATAGTCATATGAAAAAATGCTCTAAATCACTATTGATTAGAGAAATGCAAATCAAAACAACTCTGGGGTATCACATCACACCTATCAGAATGGCCAACATGACAAAACAGGAAAATGATAAATGTTGGAGAGGAAGTGGTAAAATTGGAACACTAATGCATTGTTGGTGGAGTTATGAAATGATCCAACCATTTTGGAGAGGAATTTGGAACTATGCCCAAAGGGCTATCAAAATGTGCATACCCTTTGACCCAGCAATAGCACTTCTAGGGCTATATCCCGAAGAGATCACACAAATGGGAAAAGGACCTACATGTACAAAAATATTCATAGCAGCTCTTTTTGTGGTGGCAAAGAATTGGAAATTGAGAGGGTGCCCATCAATTGGGGAATGGCTGCGCAAGTTGTGGTATATGAATGTGATGGAATACTATTGTGCTATAAGAAATGATGAACAGGCTGACTTCAGAAAAACCTGGAAAGACTTGTATGGTCTGATGCTGAGTGAAGTGAGCAGAACCAAGAGAACATTGTGCACAATAACAGCCATGTTGTGTGATGACTAATATTGATAAACTTAACCCTTCCTGGCAATACAAAGATCTAAGATATCTCCAGAGGCCTTGTGATGGAAAATGCTATCCACACCCAGAGAAAGAACTATGGAAGCTGAACTGTTATTTTTTTTTTTCTCTTCTGTTGATTTTTGTTTGCTCTTTCTGATAGTTCCTCCTATTGGTTTTAATTTCTACTTACAACATCACTAATGTGAAAATATATTTAATATGAATGTAAATGTATAGCCTATATCAGATTGTTGAGGGTCTTGGGGAGGGTGGTGGGGAGGAGGGGGGAGAAAAATTTTAAACTCAAAAGCATATGGAAGTGATTATTGATAAATCAAAACAAATTAATAAAAAATTAAAATAAAATAAAATAAAATCCTTCTTGAGCTCTTCCAACAAGACTTTTTGGGCTTCAGACTAGTTCATAATCCCTTTGGAGGCTCCAGATGTGGGTTTGTTCACAGTGTTGCCCTCTTCAGAATTTCTGCCTTTATCTTCATTTTTTCCATAATAAGAATCTATAGTACATATCTTTTTGCTCATGGTGTTTGCTTATTTCATGGCCTTTAAAGAGATTGACTTCTCCTGCTGGGGAGCAGAGTGCACTGACCCAAGCTTCTTGTGTTGGGAGCCCTGGGCCTGGTCACTGACTTTGTTTGCTGGTGCCTCTGATGCTGGCAGTTGGAGGCTGTAAGGTTCTGGCAGCTTACCTGGTGTTGAGCTGGAATCAGCAACACTGGAACTCTAGGGGTAGGATTGGGTAGTCTGGCCCCTGGAGGTTGTCTGCTCCCCTGGGCTTTTCCATTCCCCCCTTTCACTGTCTTCAGCTTTTTTCAGGTGGTTATTTCACCACTGTGGGATGTTTCTCTGCCTGGGGTTTTCCCCCTTGGAGCACTTCCCAGAGTTTTTCTAAGGCACTGGAAGACTTGGTTGCTGTAGAATGCCAAGGCACATGGTGGTTTTTTGAGCTGGTTTCCACTGGTTCCCACCTGTACTGAGACACTCAGGGGTCTTGGTGGTGGTGTTTGCCTGCTCCACCACTTGGGATTCAGGATCTCCTCCTGGTATGCTGAGGTGGGACTTTCTGCTAGCTTGCTGGCACACCTCTGGTTCTGTACTGCTCCCCTTCCCCCAGGGCAAGAGGGACCTTTCTTGTTAATCCCTCAAGCTACCTGGTCTACCAGACTGCTACACCCTGTCTTTCTGCTGGTTCAGCTGTTCTACAGTTTTCCCTGGGGAGATATTTTTCTGGTCTTTCAGAGGTTAATGAGGGAGGGTGAGAGTGACTTACTTCTTACTCTGCCATCTTGGATCCTGGAAGCAGAACCTCCCTTCACACACTTTTAAGTTTCATTTGCATTGGTAATAATTTCTTTTTTTCTTTAAAAATGATTTTATTGATTTTTTGTTTTACATAACTTATAGTTCCCCTCAATCTTTACAGCACCCATCCTAGACTGGCATCCATATAACAATTTTTTTTAGGAAATAAAAAGAGCAAAAAGAAAAAAAAAAGCAGCAAAATCAATTAATACAATTACTTAAAAAAAAAGTCTTGAATGTTGATGGAAACAGTACTTTGGTGAGATTAACTTCATTGTAATCAGTAATTGTAAATCTTAATCCTCACAGCTCCTCAGAAAGGTAAATCGAAATTAGGTAAATGAACCACAACAAAAAAGAATATTGAAATAATACTTTAGTGATTTGCTCACATCAATAAGTAAATAGTGATTTGGCTGGTAGAACCATGAATCAGAGAAAAAAGCATAGGACATGGAGGATAAACCAGATTTGGGTTGGGGCATGGGTAGGGGTGGCAGAGATGGTAGAAACAGGAACTAATGCTCTGCCCATTGCAATTAGGATGACATCTTTTAAAACTCAGATCAGAATGCTACAAAGCAGGAGGGAAAACTGTGTTTTTAGATGGTTTGGTAAGAAGCAATGTTTACTCCTTATCAATAGAGTATATTTTTGTATTCTGTTTAGATCCCTTTATTCCTGACCAAAAGTACTTACCCTGGGAATAAATGTCATGTAATAAATACAATGCTGGACCTGGAATCAGAAATAGTTCAGAGAATACTTTGGACACTTAATATTTGTGTGACCATAGGGCAGTCATTTAACCTCTCTGAGACTTAGTTATCTCATCTGAGAAAATGAGGGAAATGATTCCTTGTAGTACCTACAGAGCTGTTAGGAATTTCAAATCAGATAATCTTTGTAAGCGCTTTATAAGCCTCAAATCATTATATGAAGTTCAGCTATGATTATCCCTGGACTGTCATATGAATGTCAACTTTCTGTGTAGAAGAAATTTCAGATTGTCAATAAATTGAAGGGAATCTAGTCTAGATGAAGTAGCAATGCATCCTGAGGGAGAGACCAGAGACAATATGTCCTAGGCAGGTCAAATCTCCACTACTACCACCTATATAACCATCTACTCTCCCATTATTAAGGAAATAGTCCATGATCTGGAATTAAAGAGACTAGGGAAGGGAAATGTCCTGTAGATCACCCCTGCTTCCAGTGAGGCCATCATGTAAAAAATGACTGTTAGAAAGGAGTCTGCCAACCCTACCAGATGACACCCATGAGGCAGCCAAGTGAACCTAACTGAAATAGAAGATACCTTTACTCAACCCAGGCCAACAGCCATGACTGAGGGAGCAAATAACTATAGAAAAGAGGCCTACCATTGTAGATATTATCCACACCAATGATTGAGCAATTGCCACTGACAGGCTGGTAGATCCAAGTCCGTGGTGGTAGTATCACTCCACCCCTGAGCCCTACACCCCTATTAGACTACTGGTCCTACTTTCACACTATCCTTCATCCTGAGAAGAAACCACTGAAGAGAACAGTCTTGGCAATGGCTAGGTATCACACAGCTAACAAGAACAAATATTCTTGTCACCAAAGTCCATGGTACTGTCAAATAGTTCAAAATGAGAAACTGACATGATTTTGTCAGTGAAAATGACATTAAAAACATTGTATTACCATCTATTTTTTCTCTGATTCCTAAGGACCAGAGGAGTTTTCCATCTGACTTGCAGCCAAAACTTTCTGTTTTGTCCCCTTCATTAGTATGTGAAATTCTTGAGAGCAGGAACTCTTATTTTTCAATTTTTAACCACAACACAATGATCAGCACATAGTAAGAGCTTAATAAATGCTTTAAAATGTATTCAGTTTTACATTTTTAGGACCTGAAATCTAGACTTTTTTGTTTTCCCTTTTTCTTCTCATAGGTTTATATTAGTTTATAAGAAGTTTTTTTTTCTTGTAACCAATTAGATTTTTAACAAATTACAAGATCAGTATTGGATTTAATCCCATAATTTTGGGGAAACTATTACTTTTGATTTATGTGTATGCTCACAGGAGTCTTATTTCCTTGTCTAATGAACATTCAACTAGTAAACCTGAAAAGTAATAGTTTGGAAGGAGAGAAGGAGGTGAGGAGGAAGCTTTCACAATAAATTGTTGAGCAAAGTCTATTCCACTTATGCTTAATGTGGAAAGGTAGTCTTAAAAGCAGGTCTCATACCCCTACTGGTTGGAGATAATCATATATTCACTCAAAGAACCCCTGTCAAAACCAGAAATATTATGTGGGAAAAATCACCATAATATGTAAGGGAATAACTATGAGGTAGTATAATCAAATAATATGGTAGAGAAAAGATGATACAATAAGTCATTAATCATAGTATAGCTCACAAAGTACATACATGCATATTTGCATGTATAGGAAGATATGGATATGTGTATGAGAGAGAGAGAGAGAGTGAGAGAGAGAGTGAGAGAGAGAGAGAGAGACAGAGAGAGAGAGAGAGAGAGAGACAGAGAGAGAGAGAGATGGTTTACAAGCATGTTTTTCTTATAACAACCCTGTGAGATAGGTAATAACAATTGTTAGTAACTCTACTTGCCTTGAGCCCAAAGTGGGGCAGAGGTTGGCTTGTTCTCCCAACCTTCCTGCCAATGCCTCCTTTCTCATTCTCCTCAAGCCCACTTTCTACTTTTTGGTAGTGGTAGGCTGGGTCCCTCCAGGCTCTGCCCCACCCCTTCACAACCCCAAGGAGAAATGGCTTCTCATACAGCTTATGTAATAAAGAGTCACAAGCTATAACCTTTCTGGTAAAATGGAAGACTGAAAGGCTTTACCATATTCCCTGCCACAATGCTCTCCAGACTACCAAGAACTGGTGGCAACAGCCCTGACCTTGAACACTTAGGACTTTCATGATTTTCCATTTGTCAGAAACTATACTCTCCAAATGTATTGTCTTTCACAATTAGGTATGCATTCCTTAAGAGCAGAGATTTGTGGAGGAAGAGCCAAGATGGCAGGGTAGAGAAGAACTCAGTAGAGGTCTCTCAAATTCCTCTCCAAACACCTGTAAAATAATACCTCAGACTGAATCCTGGAGTGGCAAAAGCAACAAAAAGTTGGATGAAAACAAATTTCCAGTCCAAGACAACTTAGGAAGTTAGCAAGAAAAGTCTTTCTCTCTGTGGTGGTGGTAGACCCTGGGAGCACAGCACAGATAACTCAGATAGCACTTTGGGGGTAGCTGCATTGGTGGCAACATCTGCTTTAGGAGTTCTCAGTCTACAGAAGGTGAGTGTATGGAGAAATTCAATTAACTGGTCAGAAGGAGACTGCAGGGGACCCTTTGCTGATATTGGGTTCAGGAAACTGTTGCACTGCCCATACACACTTCCAAATTGCTCTCCCAGGGCCAAAAAAAATGTAATAGCACTTGTGATACAGTAGAATGGGGTGGGGAGGGGGAAGCAGGTCACAATTCCAGGGTGGAGAACAGTGCTTTTTGTCACTCACAGGAGAGTAGGGCCTCTGGTTTCTATTATACGACAGAGGCAAGCACTAGTAATTGTGGCTACAGGATAGTAGGGGAACCTACTCATAGTCCTAGGGCCAGGAGGACAGTTAGCACTAAATGAAGTCCAATGCATAGACCAGAAGAGCAGTGACCCCATCTTTCCTTAGACCTTTGGAAGCAGCAAAAATCTACACACCTCCAGAGCTGGCTCTGAAAACAGCAGTGAGAAATGTCTGAAGCTTGGGAAAGTGTCCCCTCCACCCCTGGAGAGGAGTTTGACTCTAACAGAAAGCTAAAAGTCAAAAAGTAGCTAGAAAAAGAGCAAAGAAACAAATAAAAAAGAATTTGACCACAAAAAATTACTGTCATGATGAGGAAGATCATGATATAAACCTAGAAGAAGACAGCAATGTCAAAACAGCTGCAAGCAAAGCATAAAAAATGTGAATTGGACACAAACCCAAAAATAACTCCTGGAAGAACTCAAAAAAGACTTAAAAATCAAATAAGCAGTAGAGGAAAAACAGGAAAGAAATGAGAGTGATAGAAGAAAATTAGGAAAAGAGAGCCAACAGCATGGTAAAAGAGGAACAAAAATCCACTGAAGAGAAGAACACACTGAAAAGCAGAGTTAACCAACTGTAAAAAGAGGTACAAAAGCTCACTGAAGAAAATAATTTCCTAAAAATTAAAATTGAGTAAGTGGAAACTAATGAATCCATGAGAAAAAGAAATTGAAGGAATTTGAATAGGCAATGAGGAAACAAAACTAACTGTTTGCAGACAATTTGATGGTATACTCAGAGAATAAACTAAAAAAAACTAGTTGAAATAATTAAAAACTTCACAAAGTGTCAGGATATAAAATAAATGCACATACATTATCAGCATTTTATATATTACCAACAAAATCCAGCAGGAAGAGACAGAGAAATTCCATTTAAAATAACTTCAAATAATACAAAATACTTGTGAATCTACCTGCCAAGACAAACTCAGGAACTTTATGAATACAGTTACAAAATACTTTTCACACAAATAAAGTCAGATCCAAACAATTTGAGAAATATTATTAATTGTTCATGTATATGTCAAGCTAATATAATACAAATGACAATTTGAACTAAATTAATTTACTTGTTCAGTGCCATACCAATCAAATTACCAAAAAGTATTTTATAAAACTAAAAGAAATCACAACAAAGTTCAACTGAAGGAACAAGTCAAGAGTATCAAGGGAATCAATGGCTATAAATCACTATTGATTAGAGAAATTAAAGTCAAAATAACTCTAAAGTACCACATCACACCTATCAGATTGGCCAACATGACAAAACAGGAAAATGATAAATGTTGGAGAAGATATGGGAAAATTTGAACACTAATGCATTGTTGGTGGAGAAAATATGAGAAAATTTGAACATTAATGCATTGTTGGTGGAGTTGTGAACTAATCCAACCATTTTGGAGACCAATTTGGAACTATGCCTAAAGGGCTATAAAAATGTGCATACCCTTTGACCCAGCAATAGCATTTCTATGGCTGTATCGCAAAGAGATCATAAAAATGAGAAAAGGATCAACACACATGTACAGAAATATTTATAGTAGCTCTTTCTGTGGTGGCAAAGAATTAGAAATTGAGGATATGCCTATCAATTGGGAAATGGCAGAAAAAGTTGTGGTATATGAATATAATGGGATACTATTATGCTATAAGAAATGATGAACAAGTGAACTTCAGAAAAACCTGGAAAGCCTTACATGAACTGATGCTGAGTGAAGTGAGCAGAACCAGGAGAACGTTGTACACAGTAACAGCTACATTGTGCAATGACTAACTTTGATAGACTTAGCTCTTCTCAGCAATGCAAGTATCTAAGATATCTCCAATGGTCTCATGATGGAAAATGCTATCCACATCCAGAGAAAGACCTATGGATTTTGAATGCAGATTGAAGCATACCTTTTGTTCTTTTTTTCTATATTGTTTTGTTTCTTTTTTCATGTGGTTCCACATTTTGGTTCTAGTTATTCTTTACAACATAACTAATGTGAAAATATTTAAGAGGAATGTATATGTAGAGCCTATATCAGATTCCATGCCATTTTGGGAAGGGATGTGGGGAAGTAGAGGGAGAAATTTTAAAACTCAAAAGCTTATGGAAGTGATTTTTGAAACTAAAAATAAATTAATTAATGAAAAAGAATGCTATGATTCAAGACAGTTCCAAAGGACTTATGAAGAAAAGTTATTTACTTTACAAAGGAAGAACTGATGCAGCCAGAATGCAGATTAAAGAATACTTTTAATTTTTTTAATTTTTCTTGTTTTTTTATCTTTTCTTTTTCATTTTTTTTTTTGGTTTGTGTTTTCTTCTGTAATATGGCTAATGTGGAGACATGTTTTGCATGACTCCACATGTATAATATATATAAAAGCCCTTGCTTTCTCAAGGATAGATAGAAAGAAGGAAACAGGGAGAGAATTTGGAACTCAATGTTTTTAAATGAATGTTAAAAAATTTTGCTTACATGTAACTGAGCTAAGATGAAATACAAAAAAAAATTAAAAGAGCAGGGATTGTCTGAATTATTTTTTACTTATATCCTCAATGCTTAGTGTATCACTTTACTCCTAGCAAGCTCAATAAATGATTTTTAAAAAATTTCTCCATTTTTTCATTCCTTATTCTCATTTTTGTTGACTTTGACATGAACTCTATTTTCATTGAAAAAAGTAGAGGTGTTTATGTAGAGTCACCCTATTATATTTAATACTTTGGGCCACCAAGGTGTAGTGCCTCAGAGTTGGGAAAACTGCATTTTTTGCTGCTTTCCAAATTTCAGACCAATCTTTTTCAATCTTTCTATATGATTCTTTGATTCCTTCCCTAGCCACTTTTTGTTTTTGTCTCATCTTTCATATTTTGTAATAGTTTCTGCAAAAAAAAATTATGATTTACTTAAATGAAGGCTTTGAGATACTATAAGCTAGTGCCATCATTTATATCAGAAGGAAGTTTGTAATTTTCATATCACACATAAAAATATAGAGGCCCAGGATTAACAACAAAGACAACAAAATCTTAGGAGAAAAAAATTGCTTCTCCTTCCTTTACTCACCCATATTCTTTCACCATTATTCTACAGCATTACTCTTTATAATTCTCCACAAACACTTTAATTTATTTATTTATTTATTTATTTTTAACATATGTTTTTTAATACTTTGGGTTACAACTTTTCTCCCTTCCTCCCTCCCCACCCAACCTCACTGAAAAGGCAAGCATCTTGATACAGGTTATACTCGTGCAGTAATGTAAAACACTTCCATAGTAGTCATATGTGAAAAACTAAGTATATTTCCCTTCATCCTATCCGACCCCCCATTTATTCTATTCTCTCTTTGACCCTGTCCTCCTCAGAAGTGTTTCCTTCTGATAATCCCCGCCCTCAATCTTCCCTTTCCTCTATCAACCCTCTGCTCTCTTGTCCCCTTCCCCTCTTATTTTCCTGTAGGGTAAGATAGATTTCCATACCCAATTGAGTGTGTATGGTATTCCCTCCTTAAGCCAAATATGATGGGCATAAGATTCACTCATTCCCTCTCACCTTCCCCCATTTCCCCTCCATTGTAAAGCCCTTTTCTTGTCTGTTTCATGTGAGATAATTCACCCCATTCTGCTTCTCCCTTTCTCCTTCTCCCAGTATAATCCTCTCTCACCCTTTAATTTTATTTTCCAGATACTACCCCTTCATATTCAACTCACCCTTTGCCCTCTATCTATCTACCTATCTATCTATCTATCTATCTATACATATAATTGTTTTTCCTTCCCACTACCCTAATACTGACAAAGGATTCATGAGTTACAAATATCATCTTTCTATGCAGGAATGTAAACAGTTTAACCTTAATAAGTCTCCTATGATTTCTCTTTCCTGTTTACCTCTTCCATGTTTCACTTGAGTCTTGTATTTGAAAGTCAAATTTTCTATTCAGCTCTGGTCTTTTCCTCACTTGAAAGTCCACTATTTCATTGAATGACCATTTCTTACCATGATGGATTATACTCAGTTTTGCTGGGTAGGTGATTCTTGGTTGTAATCCTAGTTCCTTTGCCCTCTAGAACATCATACTCCATGCCCTCTGGTCCCTTAATGTAGAAGCTGCTAAATCTTGTGTTATCCTGATTGTGTTTCCACAATACTTGAATTGTTTCTTTCTGGTTGCTTGCAATATTTTCTTCTTGACCTGGGAACTCTGGAATTTGACTACAATATTCCTAGGAATTTTCCTTTGGGGATCTCTTTCAGGAAGTGATCGGTGGATTCTTTCCATTTCTATTTTGCCCTCTGATTTTAAAATATCAGGGCAGTTTTCCTTGATAATTTCTTGAAAGATGATGTCTAGGCTCTTTTTTTTTATCATGGCTTTCAGATAGTTCAGTAATTTTTAAATTCTCTCTCCTGGATCTATTTTCCAGGTCAGTTGTTTTTCCAATGAGATATTTCACATTCTTTTCTATTTCTTCATTCTTTTGGATTAGTTTCACAGTGCCTTGATTTCTCAAATAGTCACTAGCTTCCAATTGCTCCATTCTAATTTTTAAGGAAGTATTTTCTTCAGTAAGCTTTTGGACTTCTTTTTCCATTTGGCCAATTTTGCTTTTTAGGGCATTCTTCTCCTCATTGGCTTTTTGGACCTCCTTTGCCATTTAGGTTAGGCTATTTTTTAAGGTGTTATTTTCCTCAGTGTTTTTTGGGGTCTCCTTTAGCATCACTCTCAGTTTTTCATCTATTTCTCTTACTTGCTTCTCAAAATCCTTTTTGAACTTTTCCATGGCCTGGGACCAACTCATATTTTTCTTGGAGGCTTTGGATGTAGGAGCTTTGGCTGCATTGTCTTCTTCTGGTTGTATGTTCTGATCTTCTTTGTCTCCAAAGTAAGATAATATAATCTGACTCTTTTTGCACTGTTTACTCATGATCTGGCCAATTACTTGAGTTAGAAACTCTTTGTTAAGGTAGGGGTCTGTTTCTAGTGTGGAGAATGTTCTGTCCCAAGCTTCAGGGTTTTGTGCAGCTATTTTAGAGATACTTCTAGGGACCTGTAAGTTTTCAGTTCTTCCAAGGTGCTATGATCAAGGGTGAGGTGTTTACTCCTTTCCTGTCCTGTGCTCTCCTCTGTGAGTGACCACAAGCACTCTTTTCTGTCTTGGAACTGTGAGAAGGATTTTCTATCCACAGCCATTATAAGCTCTACCTTGCCCTAGGACCACCACCCAGAACCATGACCCAGATCCAAGCACAGGCAAAGCAAGAGAATCCTGCACCAGCAGAGAGAGACCTGTAATACCCATCTGATCAGTCACTCAATTCCCCCTCAGTCTATGGGCCAGAAGCTCAAGAGTCAGCCATCACCCTGGGGTTGAGCTCAGGGAATGGGGCTGGAATCTCACTGTGCTTGTCTCTCAATGCAGAAACAGACTTTTCCCACTGATCTTCTAAGTTATCATTGGTGTTCATGGGTTGAGAAGTCTGGAAACTTCCACAGCTGCCTGTGATTCAGTCCTTGGAGGCCTGCTCCAGGTTTGCTGTGGCCTATGCGCCCAAGCTGGACTGCGTTCCTCTCCCAGCCCAGCGCGATATACATTTCTGGTCAACCACCCCGATTGTCTTGAGCTGGAAATTTGTTTCATTTTGTCTTTCTGTGGGTTCTGTTGCTTTAAAATTTGCTTAGAGCCATTTTTATAGGTATTTGGAGGGGTTTGGGGGAGATCTCAAGCAAGTCACTGCTTTTACTCCACCATCTTGGCTCTACCTTCAATTTATTTTTAAAAAGCTGTTCCTTTGAACTTCTCTGGGTTTTGTGTTTTGTTCATTAGTTTGGTGTTCTGGGCCTTTAATATTTTGCACATATGAAATGTGAAAAATATATGAGCAAAATAAATTATTCACAATATGATTTTATGTTCCTAATTTTACAGAACAACTTGTATAGGGTATGTGTAGGGTACAAAAAATTAGTATAAATTAAATGAAGCCAAAAATGAAAAAAAGTTAACTGTTTACTATGTGCCTATGTGCTAAACTTGAGTAATATAAATTAAATGTAACAATAACTAATAGCAATAACAATAATAGGTAGCCTTTATATAGTACCTATTATGTTCCAGACACCATGCTTAGCATTTATAAATATTATCTTTAAAAATATTATTTCATTTGGTCCTTACAATAACCCTGGGGGTAGGCACTATTATTATCCCCTTTTTATAGTCGAGGAAACTGAGGTAAATAGAAATTAAGTGATTTGCCCAAGGACATACAGTAAGTATAAGAGGCTGGGTTTTAATTCAGGTCCTCCTGACTCTATGCCCAGACCATTTTCCACTGTACCTCTTAGGTGCTTCAACTAGAAAGAGATAACCTTACAGTCTAATAAGGTGAGATATAACATATAGAAGACTGGTGGCCAAGTAAGAATGTTTTACTTTAGGAAGCTACAAAGATTGTAAATAGAACAATAGGGCAATCCATTCATATACTCTTTTTAGAGACTGTGGCAGGCAGGGAGCCAAGATGGCAGAGTAAAAGCAGTGACTTGCTTAAGCTCTCACCCAAACTCCTCCAAATACCTATAAAAATGGCTCTAAGCAAATTTTGAAGCAACAGAACCCACAGAAAGACAAAATGAAACAAATTTCAAGCTCAAGACAATCGGGATGGTTGATTGGAAAGGTCTATTGAACCAGGCTGAGAGAGGAGTGCAGTTCAGCAAGGGCCAGGTTGGCAACAACTGGGCCTCAGTGAACTTGGAACAGGCATCAGGGGACTGAATACTGGTGAGCTGTGGCTGTTTCCAGACTTCTTAACCCACAAACACTAAGCTGTCTTAGAAGGTCAGTGGGAAAGTTCTGACTGACCTGGGTGAAAGAGGAGCTCAGTACCAGCCCCTGTCCTGGCCCAGCCCCAGGCAGTGGCTGCTTCTGGGCTCTCTGCCCATGGACATAGGGGGAATCAAGTGACTGATCAGAGGGGGATTGCAGGGATCTCTTTGCTGGCCCTGAGGCAGGATTCTCTTGCTTTGCCCATTCTTGGATCTGGGTCACAGTTCAGGGTGGCATTCCTGGAGCAAGGAGGAGCACTGGTGTGGTAGAGCTTGTAGTGGTAGTGGAGAGGGAATCCTCCTCACAGTTCCAAGGTAGAAAAGAGTACTTGTGGTCACTCATAGACCAGTATCCTGAAAAGTGTCTCCTGAAAGAGATCCCTAAGGGACAACTCCTAGGAATATTATAGTCAAATTCCAGAGTTCCCAGGTCAAGGAAAAATATTGCAAGCACCCAGAAAGAATTCAAGTATTGTGGAAACACGATCAGGACAACACAAGATTTAGCAGATTCTATATTAAGGGACTGGAGAACTTTGAATATAATATTCTGGAGGTCAAAGGAGATAGGATTACAACCAAGAATCACTCACCCATCAAAACTAAGTATAATCCTTCAGGGGAAAAAAATTGACATTTGATAAAACAGAGGACTTTCAAGCATTCTTGATGAAAGACTAGAGCTGAATAGAAAATTTGACTTTCAAATGCAAGATTCAAGAGAAGCATGAAAAGGTAAACAGGAAAGAGAAATTATAAAGGACTTATTAAAGTTGAACTGTTTACATTCTTACATGAAAAGATGATGTTTGTAACTCATGAGACCTTTGTCAGTATTAGGGTAGTTGGAGGAGAAAAATTATATGGATAGATAGATAGATAGATAGATAGATAGATAGATAGATAGATAGAGGGCAAAGGGTGAGTTGAAGATGAAGGGGTGATATCTAAAAATAAAATTAAGGAATGAGAGAGGATTTTGCTGGGAGAAGGAGAAAGAAAGAGGCAAAATGTGGTAAATTATTTCACATAAAACAGAAAATAAAAAGCTTTTACTGTGGAGGGGAAGTGGAGGAAGGTGAGAGGGAATGAGTGAATCTTATTCTCATAAGATTTGGCTTAAGGAAGGAATGACATATATACTCAATTGGGTATGGAAATCTATCTTACCCTACAGGAAAACAGTGGGGAAGAGGATAAGAGAGTGGGAGGATAATAGAAGGAAGAGCTGATTGGGGGAGGGGGTAATCAGGAGCAAATATTTCTGAGGAAGGACAAGATTAAAAGAGAGAATAGAATATATGGAGAGCAGGATAGGATGAAGGGAAATAGAGTTAGTTTTTCACAACATGACTACTATGGAAGTGTTTTGCATGACTACACATGCATAACTTGTATCGAGTTGCTTGCCTTCTCAATGAGTGTGGGTGGGGAGGGAGGAAGGGAGAGAATTTGGAACCCAAAGTTTTAAAAACAAATACTAAAAATTGCTTTAACATTCAACTGGGAAATAAGATATACAGGCAATAGAGTATAGAAATGTATCCTGCCCTACAGAAAAATAGAAGTGAAAGGGGATAAAAGAAGGGGGGAGGGGTGATAGAAGAAAAGGTAGATTAGGGGAAGAGGTATACAGAATCTACACCATCTTGGTGAAGGGAGGGGCAAGATGGGGAGAAAATTTGGAACTCAAATTCTTGTGGAAATGAATGTTGAAAATGAAAAATAAATACATTAATAAATGTTTAATATAAAAAAAATAGAGACAGTGGTAGTGCTGATTTGATTACATGGAGAAGTGGAAGGCATGGGGTTGTGGTTAGTTTAAATTTTTCAGGGAAACCAAGGTAAAAATAACATTGAAACTACACTTTTAAATAGTATATGTGTGTGTACACACACACACACACATTATTTAAAGTATTATAAAGTATATATATTATATATAATTTTTAAATACCTATCTTGATATTTACACTTCACAGATAATGATAATCAATGTAATTATCCCACTTTTATAGAGACATTTAGGTCAAAGTAGTTAAAATACTTTCTCAAGGTTCACAAACTTTGTGACCTTGACAAGTAAATGGTAGGACTAGAGGATGAACAAAGATTGTGTGATTCCAACCTATTTTAGTTCACTGTACTATACTAGGGGACACATTAGTGAATACAAACATCTTGAATTGCTTGTAGTTTGTTATTTTCTACTGCATTCTATATAGCATATTCCTTAAGTAATAATATCAGTAAATTGTGATGCTTATTGTAGCTTCTGATTTTCCTAATCTTTGTGTGCATAAATTTATTGCCTTGATGTCACATTAGCAGCAATTAAATATTTGAAATTAATTTAAATCTTTTATCTCTAAGCATCTTCACACTACCTAATATTGTTGGGAACTGGGGGAAGTGGGAGAGGGGAATATATGCATAAATTTTGTTTGTGGTTATAAAATATAATTTAAAAGGGGTTGGTGTTCACAAATATCCCATATCATTTATTGTGGCACATGTAAACATAAGAAAAATGATAAGAAAACTAGTTCTGATGTCTAGGCTGTTTTTCAGTGTCTGAATTAGTGTTCTGCTGGTTTTTTTATTGTATGTCTAAAACATTTCACAGTAGTGAAATGTTTTTTTTCTATGTCCTTTTGAAAACATTTTTGATTACTCCCCTCTATTCCTATGAAAATTTAGAGACCCTATACCACCTTAAAACACCACTTAAAAATGACAGTATGAGAAAGTATGGGGCAACTAGTTGGCTCAGTGGATAGAGTGCCAGGTCTGAAGTCAAGAAGACTCATCTTCCTGAGTTCAAATCTGGCTTAGACACTTACTATGTCACCCTGTGCAATCCACTCAACCCTGTTTGTCTCAGTTCCTCATTTGTAAAATGAGCTGGAGATGGAAATGGCAAACCACTCCAGTATTTTTGCCAAGAAAATTCCCAATGGTCATACATGATTGAAAAAAAAAATGATGTGAGAAAGTATAGCAAACAGTGAATAGTGTATAGTGAAGAGAAAGTCAACCTCAGAATGAGGAAAAACTAGTTTCAAATCTTACCTCTGACACATAATGATTATGTGACCCCAGGCAAGTTACTTATCTTTCAGTTCTTTAGGCAAAGATTATAAATTATAGTGTAGGTAAATTCTTCACTAGTAAAGGTATGTATGTATGTATGTATGTAATTCTTTATGATGTATCCATGCTTTTTCAGTTAAAAAAAACTGTCATGGGAAATTTTTACTTATATCTACAAGAGTCAAGCATAGAGGCTTGTAAATTTTTTTGGATCTTCATTCCAATAATGTGTAGTACTTTGCACATGACAAGAATATAACAAAGATTTCTTTAATTTAATTGTATGATTCCTTTTATACTTGGCTTGATATTAATAATCAACAAATGGTTGCACTGTTATTCCTATGACCATATTTGTCATGAAATCTTGCATTATTTTAATATAGATATAGGGAGATACCTTGCTTAAAGGAAAATGAAGGCTCTATCCTCTTCCATTTATTAAAATATGACCTACAAAATAGGTATAACAAGATATTATTTTGTCACAATACAGGATTATTTGGTCAAGTTTGTGACCATTAAATGTGACTTCTGAAAAAATGCCTACATGTGCATATCTGCTCCCTTCTGTGATTGGAGCAATATGATCTCTGCTTGTAAGTTGTCTAGTTTTTTTTTTCCTTAATAGGCATTAAGACAATTCTTTCTATTTAACTGGCCCAGGAAAATAAAGTTTGGACCCTTGTTATATCTTTGTGATGGCATAAATACAAAGCCAGGACATAAGGAGTAGGGAGTTCTCTCTGGCAAAACAGAATGGCCAACACAGAGAAAAGGAAGTTAATATCCATTGAATTCAATGCTATATCCCTACTGAATGTCCTTTGTGGGTAAGTAAGTTTCCTTTTCTTGACTGTCAAATAGTCTACAAGTGTCTTATTTCATTCTAAGTCTAAATCTGAACCACAAGATCTTAGCCTTTCACTTATTCTTTTATTTTGATCCAAGAGTCCTCTTAATCTGTGCACAGATCATCCACACAAATATTTTACAGAGATGAGAAAGTGATATGAATTGTCACTGACTCGGATCTCTTGGTCTATTTATTTGTTAATAGTACAATCTGTAAATTTGTTATTCCTTTAGAAATTCCTGTCTTTGAAATACCTTAAAATAGATTTCTGAGTGCTTTAAAAAATGTTTTTAACATAATAGGAGTTCTCCTTTATATATTTGGTCATTTCCACTGTTCTTTCCCTACAAATTTTCTGTAGTATTGTTTTCAGAGTCCACAAATATTGGATTGTTTGCTTAGTGGCTTTGATAGAGTCAAAATATTGATGTTTTACCTCTGTTGATGATGAGCTCAAGCACTACAGTGTAAATGAAGACTTTCCAGATTACCCCAGATACTAGTGCACCTCCCATTACCTTGTATTTGTATGTATATGTATATATATGTGTATATAATATATGTATATATTTATATATGTGCATGTTTGGATTGCAGACCTTCTACCTGAGTAAATGAACTGTTATGGACTTTGGAACAAATTTACTCTCCTTTCCAGTACTAGAAAAGAGGGTGATGCAAAAATGAGAACATAAAAATAATCAAAAGGGAAAAGAAAAAATGAAATAATGATCAAAATTAAAGAAGTCAAACTGGAAGAAATACATTAAATAAACTTGAATTTTTCAACTATACATTGAAGGCCTGATGATTAGAAGATGAATTCATTTTAAATTTCTTACCTTTCTCCTAAGTATATCCAGGCACTTCTTTAATATTCTGGATCAACTTCACATAAAGACTAATTACAGAAGTTACAATAGTTTTTCTTAAAGGTAATGAAGTCATTTAGTTAAAAATTAATGAATAGAATTTCTACTTTTCAGCCCTAGAAGCCAATAAACTCAGTGGTAACAATGACACTTTAAATAGGTGCATGGATTCATAGATGTAACCTTAACTGTTAGTATATTTTCTGCTCAAGAATTGATAGAAAGAGATATATTGCTTTTGAAATGATCAGATGAACAATTAGCAGGAAAAATATAACTTTGGAAAAAATTTTCCCTATTAATGAACCTGAAATAATAAAAATTGAGAACTTCCTGCTTAAAGCCATCTGTTCTTGTGGGCCTATATTCCAGGAGCTATATAATACCTTATTCTGAACTGAAAAAGTAACAAAATACTTCACAAGTTAAAACTCAACATTTATTAACCTTTTATCATAGATTAGTTTTCTTAGTAATAAATAAATATATAAATCAGATTATTATAATTTGAAAAATGCTATAAATTAGTCTTTAGAGTATCTTCTCTTTTAGTCACTCGTGAGGAAAAGAAAATAATTTAAGTGACTGAATGTCTGATAATTGGAATTGCTGGTGGAAATTTCTCTGAAAGCTCACTCACTTAAAATGCTCACTACCTTCAGTTGAATTGATACTTGTGAATTTTGACCAAGGTAATAAAAGTGATGAAGTTAATGTAAATTATTTGGTATTTCTTGCAACTGGAAGCTGCTGATATTTGCTAGTTGATTCAATGTCTTATTATTCTTTTAAAAATAAAGTGGAATTAATTGAATATGGCTAAATCAGTTGGCATTTTTTATTTGGATTGTGAATTAGTGAAGTTCTACTTTAACTTAATTCTATAAAACTTTGAAGTGCTTAACATAAGGCACTGCTGTGAATAGGGGTAGTCAAAATTCATTCAAATACTGAAGGAAAAGTTTATAAAAAGCTCTTGGAGTAGAATTGCTACTATTTTTTAAATAGCTTCTGATAACAAATTAAAGGTATTCAGTCTCCTCTGGGAAGAGGAGTGGTGCCTTCCACTCAGCAATTAATATACTCACACCCAACCATACTCCTCACATCCCTTCTGATAAGCAGCAAATTAAAGGTCTCCTTACAAAAATAAGAACAAAAAAATTCAGAACTACCCTTCTTCCAGTATTGTCAGATTATATCACACACAGTGGCAGAGGATCTTTCCCAGGCCCCTTCCTCACTACCTTCACACTGTTACTTCCCTCCATCTGAGATTGCTTTCCCTTTACACTGCATAGATCTTGTATGTACAATTATTTGGATGTTGTCTCTCCAATTAGATTGTGAATTTCTTGAGGGTAGGAACCCTGTCTTTCTTTTTATCTTCAGTGCTTAGCACAATATCTGACTTATAGTAAGCATTTGATGAGTACTTGTTTACTGATTGATTACTAACTGCCACCTCAATCTGAAATTATACTTTGAAAGACCTGTCACTGCAATTTCAACCTCAGGTTGTATATCCCCCTACTATAAGAAACTTTTATTGAACTCAGATGCATCCTCATACAACCTAGGTCACTATACAACCTTTGTCACTATAATCCTGAAAGTCCTTGGTCATGACTTAGGAATCTATAATTATTTTTTCCAACCAGAATCAATCCCATTTTAGGTGAGAAGTTGAGTGGACCTTCCATCTGACCCTGCTTACCATCTCTTGCTGTGTATGTCATATGAGGGAAGGCAAAAAAAAGGCTTGTTGGTCACACTTTATTTCCATTTATGCCAACAAAACCTTCATCTTCCCCTGCTCTTGAGACTTTCACCTCCTGCTGCACCTATCTGATTTATGGACTCAGAAGAGGAGTGAGACCTTCCTCTGACCATGCATCTTGCATGTCCCCTGAGAAAAGGCAGAAAAGGATATAGCAAGACTTTCATTTACACTAGGACTCAAGGAAAACTTAAGGAAACTTCCACCTCTTGCTATTCCTGTCATCCTGATCTCCCACTTCCTATGATGATGAAGATTTCCAGTGGAAAAGGAGTGACCTTCCCTCTGACCATGTATATTCCATCTCTGGTTGTGCCTATCTCCTGAGGGAAAAGGAATAGAAAAGTTGGTGAGGAGTAGGACTAACATCTCCTGCTAGGCAGTTTTGTCTTCCTTTTCCTGTGTCATCTCCTGCCTAAACTTCAGCATTTGGAGGGATGAGGAGAATAGAAAAAGTATAAAGGGCCTCCCATATGACTGTGAACATTCTATCTCATGATGCACTTGTCTTCTGCCTGATCTCCAGCCTCCTCTGGGAGGAGAAGTGGTGCCTTCCACTCAATAATTAATATATTTATACCCAATTATACTTCTCACATCCCGATGGTTCTGACTCCCTGTAGGTCATTATGCAAAACCCATTTTCTATTATCCATCACCTCATTTCTTATATCCATCCCCCTCTTCCTTCCAACCCCAAAATCTCAACCAACCACTATCTACCCCTTCCTTTGTTCCCTCTACAATGTCTGTTCAATGGGCAACAAATGTCTTCCTTTTTAAACTTTTCCTCTCCTGCTCTTTCCATCTCCTAGTAATCACTGAGACTTGACTTCCCTTTGATGATATATCCTCCCTGGCCACTCTTTCCATTACTGGCTATACCCTGACTTATTCCACTGGGTTTACTAGCCAAGGCAGGGGATTTAGAATGCTCCTTAGTTCTCATTTGCCACTTCTAAGTTTTCACCCATTTTCCATCTCTTGTCACATGAGGGAAAGTAACAAGGGGCTGGTTCATCACAATAAATTTTCCATTTATGCCAACTTATTTTTTGTAGTCCTTACAATTCATTTTTTCCTCCAAGTAAAAATCATGGTACCTATTGTCTGTATACCTCCATGTCATTAACCTTCCTTTTGCAATATATTCAGTATCTAGCTCACATTTTCCTCTCCTCCCCAGCTCATTACTTCATACTATGAGACTAAAATATTCATATTGACTCTCCCTAAGACACCCTAATCATTCAATTCTGCAACTTATTTTCTTCTCATGACATATTCCTCTATTCCACTTTAGCCCTGCACAAAGAAGGTTTTCATCTTCATTTTGCCAGCACCCACAGATGCTTATGTTTAAGAACTTTAAAATTTCCCAAATCTGACCACAATCTATTGGTTTTCCATCTCTCCCACTGCCTTCCTTTACCAAAACTATTCTTCATTCACACCTTGATCTCCAATTCCTCAACCCCTCAGTTCTCTCAAAGACCATTATCTCTGTGCTAGTTTTTTTCTCTTTTCCCTGCTCCCATGTTGACCCCTTAATGAACCAGTTCAATTCTAAACTATCCTCTTCCCTTGAGTCTCTAGCCCTCTTAACATATTGTTAATTATTCTCTGCCAAGCTTCAGCCTTGGATCACCCACCATTTGCTTCTACCCATGTGATGCTAAATGAACATAGAGAAAATCATGCAACTGTTCTGACTGACTCCACTACAAATAAATGTTTCACAGCATCAGTTGATACCTCATTTCCTCAAAACAATCCTCCTACACCTTCTTTATTAACTTACTACCCCAGTTTCCTCAGTGGCTCTTCCAGATTTTTTTTTATCCTTCCTCAAATCTCTTATGACTCCCCTACACCCACCCTCTCAGTTGAGAATCTTGCATCCTATTTTACAGAAAATTGAGGCCATGTGCCCTAAGCGTACTCTTCTTTCTTCTCATCTTATATCACTCAGATGCCTTCTTCCATCATCTCCTCCTTTACTCCCATCTCACATGAACAAGTAGCCCTTCTTTTTATCAAGATAAGCAGCTACTTGCCCAAATGCAATTCTATTTCATCTCCTCCAGCAGATTGCCCCCTTTCTTATTCTACTTTAACACTTATTTTCATTCTCTCCCTGTCTACTGGCTGTTTCCCTATTCCCTACAAATGTTTTTATTTTTCCTCCATTCTCAAACAAACCTTTCATGATTTTTCATCCCCACTAACTATATCTCATTTGTTCATTGTGGCTAAACTCATTGAGAAGATCATCCACAATAGGTTCCCCCACTTCTTCTCTCATTATTTTCTTGACCTTCTACAATCTAGCTTCTGATAATCATAATTCCATCAAGACTTCTCTTCAAAATTTGCCAATAATCAATTGGCCAAAATCCAAAATTGGCAAATGGGATTGCCAAATCAATCAACACTTTCTCAATCCTCATTCCCCTTGACCTCTCTTCAGGCTCTGATACTATAGATCACCCTCTTCTCCTTAATTCTCTCTTTTCTCTAGGTTTTTATTACACCACTGGTTCTCCTCTTACCTATTAAATCACATCTTAATGGCCTTTGCTGCATCCTCATCCAAGTTATGCCCACTAACTATGGGTGTCCTATGTCTCCCTCCATACTATTTGGTGATCTCATCACCTCTCAAAAATTTAATTACTATTTACAGCTGATGATTATTTACCAAGCCCTAACCTCTGTGCTGAACTATAATCTCATATCTCCAATTGTCTTTCAAACTGGAGGTCCAGTAGACATTTTAAACAACATGTCCAAAACTAAACTTGTTATCTTTCCTAAGTACTATGTTAAGCACTTTACAAATATTATCTCATCTAACTTTCACTGCACCACTGGGAGGTAGGTGTTATTATCCCTATTTTATATAAGGAGGAAACTGATGAAACAGAGGTTAAGTGACTTGTCCAGGGCTACTCAACTGGTAAGTGTCAGGTCAAATATGAACTCAGGTCTTCCTGACTCCTGACCCAGAAGTCTCTCCACTGTGGCACCTTTTAATAGCAAAAGTAGGAAGTAAGAAGTAGTTACAATTCAAAGAACATTCTTAACTCTAAAACACTAGGAAAAGGCTATAGTGAATGCAGCTAGGGCTTATGCTGTACATAGGTATGATTAGGATCTAAGACATAACTAAGCATATTGAAATTTGTAGATCACCATCCCAGGAAGACTGAAGAACCATAGTAGATGCTGAACAGCATGGCTACAGAGTAGGAGTCAGGGAAGCCACAAGAATGTTATGGAGAATCTTATGGTGATCTGGACCAAATACTAAGTATAGAATCTTTAGCATGCTTTAGCCTCTGTTTAATTTAAAAAGAGAAACTTAAAATGTATTTTTGCTGAAAGTGATCATCCTTCTGTAAGAACTATGAGAAAGCCTGAGCAAAGTTTTCTCTTTCCACGTTTTTCCTCTCTTCTCTCCATAACTGGTTGCTATTTAGTGCTTATTTATGATTCATTTCCTTACTATGCTTCAAGATGTTCCCTTGTGCACACTTTGTATTATCTTCATGTATCATTTATAGTTGCATACAAAGATTTTAAAATGTTTTGTATTGCCTGAGTGCTTGCCTCTAGAGAGTTTAAAGGAAAGTCATCTGTTGGAGGGAAACAGGCATGGCCTGAGATGATTCAACTTTAAAGCTTTTCAGAAAAGGAGGATGGAGTAGTAAAGAACTAGCCAGTCAAATTTGTCCTCCACAGTGTCACCTAATGACTACATTAATAAATGTTTCTTCTACCAAGAAAAGAAATCTAAAATGAAGATTATACTGGTGGTTTTAATATAAAATTAGCAATAAATGAAACAAAAATAACTAGAAAAATAACACATTAAAAATCTCCAAATGGAAATCCTGAAAATCAAAGGTATGAGAATCATTGTCAGAAAGTCATAATCAAAAGGAGAATCTGGACAGCATCTTTCAATAAATTATCAAGGAAAAATGGCTTGATATCCTGGAACAAGAGGGAAAAATAGGCATTGAAAGAATTTACCAATCAACCAGGAAAGAGATGCCTAAATAAAAACTCCAAGGAACATTATAGCCAAATTACAGAACTATCAGGTCAAGGAAAAAATATTGCAAGTGACCAGAAAGAAACAATTCAAATATCAGGGAGCCACAATCAGGATTACATGGGACTTAGCAGCTGCAATATTAAAAAATCAGAGGTCATGGAACATTATATTCTGGAAGGCAAAGAACTACAACCAAGAATCACTTACCTGGTGAAATTAAGTATAATACATCAAAGGAATGACAATGAGACAGCATGTCAAAATTTATGGGATGTAGCCAAAATAGTAGTTAGAAGAAAATTTATTTCTCTAAATTTTTACATGAACAAAATAGAAAAAGGACAGATTGATTAATTGGGCATGCAGCTAAAAGAAATACAAAGCAAAACAAAAACAAAAACAACTAGAAAAAGAAGAAATTAAAAACTCCCAATTGGAAATCCTGAAAAATCAAGGGTGAAGTCAATAAGATTGAAAGTTAAAAAAAAAAACAACAACTGCTGAGTTAATAATTAAAACTAGGACCTGGTTTTAAGAAGAAAAAAAAAGGTAAGCCATTGGTTAATTTAATTAAAAAAAAAAGAAGGAAACCAAATATCCAGTATCAAAAATGAAAAGCATGAAATCATCCCCAATGAAGAAAAAATTAAAGCAATTATTAGGAAATATTTTGCTCAATTACATGCCAATAAATTTGACAATATGAGTGAAATTGATGAAGATTTTTGAAAATATAAATTACCCAGATTGAAAGAACAAGAAATAGAGTGCCTAAATTACCCATCTTAGAAAAGGAAATTGAACAAGCCATTAATGAGCTCCCTAAGAAAAAATCCCCAGGGCCGGATGGGTTCAGAAGTGAATTCTTCCAAACATTCAAAGAGGGGCAGCTAGGTGACACAGTAGATAGAGTACCGGCCCTGGATTCAGGAGGACCTGAGTGTAAATCCAGCCTCAGACACATAACACTTACTAGCTGTGTGACCCTGGGTGAGTCACTTAACCCCATTGCCTAACCAAAAACAAAAAACAAACAAACAAACATTCAAAGAACAATTAATTCTAATACTACATAAACTATTTGTAAAAATAGTCAAAAAAGGAGTCCTAGTAAACTTTTATGATGTAAATATGGTGCTGATACCTAAACCAGGAAGAGCTAAAATAGAGAAAGAAAATTAAACACCAATTTCCCTAATGAATATCAATGGAAAAATTTTGAACAAAATACTAGCAAGGTGATTACAGCAATATGTCAGAAAGATTGTATACTATGACCAGGTGGGATTTATACCAGGAATGCAGGGTTGGTTAAACATTAGGAAAACTATCAACATAATTGATCATATCAATAACAAAACCAGGAGAAATCATATGATTTTCTCAATAGATGCTTAAAAAGCTTTTGACAAAATATAGCACCCAGTCCTATTAAGAACACTAGAGATCATAGGAATAAAGGGGGTATTCCTTAAAATGATAAATAGTATCTATCTAAAACCAATAGCAAGCACTATCTATAATGAGGGTAAGCTATTGGCCTTCCCAGTAAGATCAGGGGTAAAGCAAGGATTCCCATTATCACCATTATTATTGAATAGAATATTAGAAATGTTAGCTACAGCAATAAGAGAAGAAAAAGAATTTGAAGGAATTAGACTAGGTAATGAGGAAATAAAGCTATCACTCTTTGCAGATGATATGATTGTATACTTAGAGAACCTTAGAGAATCAAGTAAAAAAGTATCTCAAATAATTAACAACTTTAGCAAAGTTACAGGATATAAGATAAACTCCTATAAGTCATCAGCACTTCTTTATATGACCAATAAAGCCCAGCAGCAAGAGACTGAAATTCCATTTAAAATGACTGTAAAAATATAAAATACTTGGGAGTCTACCTACCTACACAAACTTAGGAACTATATGAACACAATTACAAAACATTTTTTCCACAAATAAAGACAGATCTAAACAATTGGAAAAATATCAAAAAATATCAGCTCATGGGTAGGCTGAACCAATACAATATTAATGACAATTCTGCCTAAACTAATTTCCTTCTTCAGTTCCATACCAATTAAACCACCAAAAATTATTTGACAGAGCTAGAAAAAATAACAACACAATTCATCTAGAAGAATAAAAGGTCAAGAATATCAAGGGAATTAATGAAAAAATACAAAAGAAGACCTAGCAATACCAGATCTCAATTTATATTGTACAGTGGTGATTGTTAAAACTATCTCTGGCACTGGCTAAGAAATAGAGTGTTGTGGGGAGGGGACAGCTAGGTGGTGCGGTGGATAGAGCACTGGCCCTGAAGTCAAGAGGACCTGAATTCAAATCCAGATGACACTTACTAGTTCTGTGACCCTGGGCAAGTGACTTAACCCCAATTGCCTAAAAAAAAAATAGAGTGTTGGATAACTGGAATAGATTAGGAGCACAAGACACAGAAGTCAATGACCATCATAACCTAGTGTTTGGTAAACCCAAAGACCCCAGCCTTTGGGATAAGAACTTGCTATTTGACAAATACTTCTGGGAAAACTGGAAAATAATAGGCCATAAACTAGGTATAGATCAACATCTCATACTGTATAACAAGGTGAGGTCAAAATGGGTGAATTGTTTAGACATAAAAGATGACACCATAACAAATTAGAAGAGCAAGGAATAGTCTACCTGTCAGATCTATGGGGAAGGGAAGAATTCATGACCAAATAAGAGATAGTATTAAAAATATAAAATAGGTAATCTTGATTACATTAAAATAAAAAGCTTTTTACACACAAAACCAAGCAAACAAGGTTAGAAGGAAAGCAGAAAGCTAGGAAACAATCTTTACAGCAAGTTTCTCTGATAAAGGCTTCATTTCTCAAATAAACAGATAATGAGTCAAATTTATAAAAAAAGTCATTTCTCAATAGATAAACGGTCAAAGGATATGAACAGTCAGTTTTCAGATAAAGAAATCAAAGTATTGTATAGTCATATGAAGAAGTGCTCTAAATCACTTTTGATTAGAGAAATGCAAATTAAAACAACTCTGAGGTACCACCTCATGCTTATCAGATTGGTTAATATGACAAAAAAGGAAAATGATAAATGTTGGAGATGTGGGAAAGTTGGAACACTAATGCACTGTTGGTGGAATTCTCAATTGGCCCAACCATTCTGGAGAATAATTTGGAACTATACCCAAAGGGCTACAGAACTGCGCATACCCTTTGATCCAGCAATATCACTACTAGGTCTGTATCCCAAAGAGATCATGAAGAAGGGAAAAATATTTATAGCAGTCCTTTTTGTGGTGGCAAAATATTGCAGTTTGAGTGGATACCCATCAATTGGGGAATGGCTTAACAAGCTATGATATAGGAATGTAATGGAATGCTATTATGCAATAAGAAATGATGAACAGGCAGGCTTCAGAAAACCTGAAAAGGCTTGTACAAACTGAAGCAAAGTGAAATGAGTAGAACAAGGAAAGCATGGTATACAGTATCATCAACATTGTGTGATAATCAATTATGAACGACTCAGTTCTTCTCAGCAACACAACGATCCAAGCAAGTATAAAGGACTTAAGAAGGAAAATGTTATCCACATACAGATAAAGAACTGGACTCTGAATACAGATCAAAGCATATTTTTTCACTTACATCATTCTTTTTTGTTTTCTTTTCACCTGTTTCTTCTTTCACAACTGTAACAATTCAGAAATATGTTTTACACGATAGCACATGTATCACCTATATCAAATTTCCTACCATTTTTGGAAGAAGGGAGGGAGGGAGGGAGGGAGGGAGGGAGAAAATTTCGGAACTCAAAATGTTGTAAAAAATGAATGTTAAAAATTGTTGTGACATGTATTTGGGAAAAATAAAATACTATTAAAATGGTATTAATGAAGAGATTACTCATAACAGTTTTTAAACTAAAGCATGACATATAAATAGGATCATAACTTAGAAGTGAATTGTAACTGTCACTCAAACTCAATAGTTTTCTCCTCATTTCAAAAGCATGATTCCTGGGGCAGCTAAGTGGTGCAGTAGATAGAGCACCGGCGCTGGAGTCAGGAGGACCTGAGTTCAAATCTGGCCTCAGACACATAACACTTACTAACTGTGTGACCCTGGGCAAGTCATTTAACCTCATTGCCTAGCAAAAAAACAAAACTAAACAAAAAAAAAAAACATGATTCCATATGACCTCCACTCCAAATTTCTTACCAATAAACATATTACAAAACAATGGCTATATTATCTTCATTTGTGAAATATTAAAAATAGCAAGTAAAGGAGAAAATGACATTTTAGAAAGAGTGAACTATGTGAAATAAAAAGTTTTTCAGCAAGCCAAGTTTTTCATGAAATAATTTTATCTAGCTGGAATAAAATAATTATTCCCTATTGTCATTCCCTGAAAATAGTTTAAGTTTTTTTAGTTCAGTATTTTTTTAACATTCAGAAGAATTCATATGATCTCTTTAGAGCTTTTTTTATTGGTGGATCAGTGGTGATTTTCTATATTTGAAATCACTACAAATTATAATACTTCTTAACATGCCTAGAGTGGTTTTGTGATGATAAATATTCATTGTTTTTATTAACTCATTTAATCCTCATAATAGGTAGTGCAAACATTATTATCATCATTTTACAGATGATGTCATTGAAGCCTAGAAAGGTAAAGTGATTTGCCAATAGTCATGTTATTTTAATTGAGTCAGGAAGAGAACTCAGGTCTTCTGGTTATGAATCCATTGTTCTTTACATTGTTTCCTCTTGATTATAATCTGAAGATTGAAATCACATGCATCAATTTGGTCATTTTTTTCTTCCATGGACAACATTCACTCTTTAAATAATAAAATGGCCTAATATACAAGAAAGTGCCTAGAAAGTATAAAATGCTATGAAATATAAAGAATTGTTACTATTAGTAACACATATATGATGTGATTCTCTTCCCACATGAATGCAGGGCATAACAGAAGTTACTCAGGTTTCAAAAAAACATGACATTTTGACAAATTGACATATTTTCAGAATCAGCAATGTTTCCAGGGGATTTATGAAAAATGTCATTTAAATATTTACCACCTGCAACATATTTACAAGTTCTTCAAAGAATGCTTTCTATTGCATTCTTCTACCTCTCTAAAAGGTTTCATTTTATGTGAAAAAATCATAAAGCTAGCCATTGGAGTTTTGAAATTGATAATATTTTGTAAAAGTTTTATTACTTTTCTTCATCTGAGATTTCTTTCCAGAAAAGAAACTGGAGAAATGTTCCATTTATACATATCATGAAGGGTTCATTTGAATGATCATCATTCATTTCAAGTGTTGGGTAAAATGAGGATCACAACTCTCTTTCGTCAGGAAAGTAAAATTATAGAGCTCTGCCATTCAGCATCATGAACATTTTCTATCAAACACAAATGAGACAATGGAAACAATCTACTTTGGGACCTATAACATTGGAATGTATAGAAGAGTAAAATTTTTTCTGTTGTCATTATACCTGTAATCATTCACCCTGTTAAGCTTTCTTTCTGGAATCATTTATTGTTCACGGTGATACTAGGATGAATTTCATCTATTTTTATTACTTATCTTACAACTATTATTTTTGAAGTATCATAGTTCTCAACAGAAAGCATCTATTAAAAATCTTTTAAAAATTAAGTTGCTTCAAGAGTGCTAAGTTCTTCTTGACAAAGAAAGCAGGTTTACGTAGAGTATCATATGAGACATCTATTTGTTATAGTGTACTTTTTGTTTTTCAAGGGACACTTAAAGAGAGGAAAATGGTAACTGCAAATCCTATTGGGATTTGGGCAGTATGTTTCTTGGATGTAGTCATTCTATAGGCATCCACTCTTCCAGATGTACAAGAGACAACCTTATCTCAGGTGAAATAATAATAGCTAGCATTTACATAGCACTTTAGGTTTTCAAAGTACTTTACAAATATTATTCTATCTTCACATATTATTAATTCCATTTTACACTTGAGGAAACTGAAGCAGATAGAGGTTATATGTGACCCTTTTCTCCAGGTTCACACATCTAGTTAATATATGAATCAGGATTAGAATTCAGGTCTTCCTGAATCAAAGGCTCAAATTCTAACAACTGTGAACATAAACTACCTTTATGTAAAAGCCTATACTTTGGTGTACTGACTCAGGAAACATAATCTTTCCCTTTTATATCCCAGAGTAAAGGACTTAAAAAATATGTTAATAACAGAAATTAGATCCCCCTACCATTATTCCAGAAAAAGCAGCCATACCATTTCAGAACAAGCAGAGCTATATGATCCCTAAGATATGGACAGCATCAAATGGAAAAATGGTTAAACAAATTGTGGTACATGAGTGTATCTGAATATTTCTTTAATGAATATGAAGATTTCAAATAAGTATGCACAGAATTACATGAACTGATGAAAAAGAAAGTAATCAGAACCAGGGAAACAATACATGCAATAACTTCAAAACATAAATGGGGAGAACAAAGACGGGAAACCAAATAGGCTTGGACTCAACTACTAGATGAATAAATTAACCTTCTTTCTTTGCAGAAGGTTGGGCAATTTAATACACTATTGGATTCAGATGATATGTTAATTAATTATGCTGAACTGTTTTTTTTTTCTTTTCTCATTTATTACAAAAGGCAATAGGAAAGCCAAAAGAGCATATTCAGAAGAGAACTTTACTTAAAAATAAGACATATCATTAAAAGTGTGAAAAAAATTTAAAATAAGGGAATGGAAAATCTGACAGTCCTGCTACAGAAGCGAGTAGTATTTAAGTTTTAGAGCAATCAGGTGAACTGTAACTAATTTGCTTATTAATTTGTCCCAGTGGTTTCATACAGCTAATCTTTTACACAATCTTTTACAGAAGAAATTATCCAAAAATTATGACTTGAATGACTTTAAGCAAGTCACAGAACATCCCTAGACTCTTATATCTTCATCCTTAAAGTGAGGGGGTCTTACCTAGATGACTTATGAGGTCCTTTCCAACTCTAGATCCATATGACCCAATGGCCCTATGATCCTCCATCAATACTGCTTTGAGGGAAATGACAGAATTAAGCAAATTCTTTTCATTTCATATTGGAACATAATTCCCTGTCTTCCAGTGTCAAACCAATTCTATAAAATAGAAGGAACTTAAATTACTATGATGCCGTATTACTAGCCACTGCTTTTCAGGATAAGCTTGTGATGTCTTTTCTGTTCTTTTCCCTCTTCTCCTTTCTTCTAAACACACAACCAAATCACTCTCTTCCCAAAAGATAAAAAGTTCACATATCACCAGACTTTGATAGAATCCTAGGCAGATAGCAAACTCCCCCCTTTTCCCCTACACTAGTAAAATCATATTCTGTCCAGAGGTGACCTTCTTTAAGTCATTTTCTGTAAGAATTCTGTCACAGAGGAAATCTCTTCTATTGTTTGTCAGAAATCAGGGTCTTTGTCCCATGGTTTTATAAACAACTATTACTGTAAAGCTGCCTTGTGAGCTTCAGAAATGACAGCTATTAAATTATAAGCACCCTAATTTAATCCATCCTTTGCTCTTTCCTTACAATGAATCTTTGTTGATGAGTCATATCCCTCTGTAACTTTCAACCCATTAATCATTACATCATTCCTATGTTATAATTACCTGTACTGCCTCCATTTAGTTACCAGAATAGGAATCATAAAATGTTAGTGGATTTCTTTTGGAAATGAGAAATCAGATTATTGTAATTCCTAATGTAATTTCCTTGGATATTTTCTGTTATCGGTATGTTTTTGTAGCCAAAGGGAATGAATCAGCTTTCTTAACCTATCACCAGAAACAACTATAATCATGAGTACTTTTATTTACATTGCACCTCCTGGTCGAAGATTCACAAGGGCTTCAGAATCAGATACTAAACACAAGAACAGATAATACAATGGATGTAGGAAGAAAATAAATGGTTTTCATAGGACTGGATTAATCATATTGTGGGAAACATTTTTAATAGATTATCACATTTTATACCAAAATGAAAGGAATGATGAAGTGTATTCCATTATTTTGTCACTGTGACCCAAAAGGTGGGTTAACAAGTACTGGCACTAACTGTAGTTTTATGACAAATTTGTTATTCTTTTAGGGTCAAATTAAGAAAGGAATTCAATTTGCTAACAATATTAGAGATTGTTTAGACTCTTTCCCAGATGTACAGTCTCATTTTGAATATAAGGCTTATTTGGGAGTGTACCTTGTCTATTTGCATCATGTCAGAGTAGTAAAAAAAAATGAGATATTAAAATATAATGAAAGTTTTAGTCAAAGGACATGGATTCTAATCCTGGCTCTGTTATATCTATATGATCTTGAGACAATCCAATTTACATTTCTGGACCTCAATATTGTCATCTGATTAGCTGATTTCCAATTTGCTTTCAGGTTCTAATTACTATGATATAATTTATTGTTTCTTTCTTAAATAGATTCACAGAATTGTAATTTCTTGTTTTGAAATATTTATAGACATGTATGCATTTACATACTTCTCTTTTTAACACTATCCCTGTGTGTATGTTGTGTGTGTATGTGTGTTTGTCCATCTCTCTGCATCTATCCATATGTGCATCCTGATTTTATTTACTTTCTTAAGGAGAGAAAATGAATGTTCAGTGACTGCTTTTCAAAATCCAATTAGGGAGCTTTGAAATATAATTGTAATAACTTAACATTTTGATCTTGTAATTTACTTTGTCTTTTTTCAGATTCTTGTTATCTTACCTCACTTGAGCCCTTATTGCTTCTCAACAATCCTCTTCATTTATTGTTAAATCCCAATTAAATTCTCTACTCACCACAGCAATTTTTTTCCAAACCTTTTTATCCCTACTAACCTCACACAACTCACTCCCCCATTCTCTGCACTGATAACTTTGCTTTATATTTCACTGAGAAATTTGAGGCCATTTGCTGAAAGCTTCCTCTTCTCCCCTCTTCTTCAACTGAAATCTCCCAGGTGCCCTAGACCACTTTCTCCTTCACTGCTGTCTCACATAATGATATGACCTTTCCCTTTGCCAAGGCAAATGACTGTACATGCACAAATGATACCATGCAGCAAATTTCCCCTCTTTCATAACCACTCTCTTATATATCTTTAATCTTTCTGTGTATTGACTCCTCCTCTACTGCCTATCATATCTATGTCTCCTATATCCTTGAAAACATTGCTTGATCTATCTTTCCTTACTAGCAATTATCACATATCTCTCCTCTCATTTGTGGTTAAACTCCTTAAGAAGGCTTTATAATAGGCCTGTTGTTACACTTAGATCATATATCATTTGTAGATTTTCTTATAAGGTCTCCACTCTTTGAAATCTAGCTTCTGACCTTATCATTCAACAAAAACTGTTCCTTCCAAAGTTACTAACAATTTCTTAATTTCTAAATCCTTTTCCTAATACACAATCTTCTTGACCTCTATACAGCCTTTGGTATTGTTGATCACCCTCTTTTTCTGGATACTTTCTTCTCTTTAGGTTTGGATGACCTTACTCTATCCCATTCCTTCTCTCTGACCTGGGATCTCTTCTCTTCTCTTCTCTTCTCTTCTCTTCTCTTCTCTTCTCTTCTCTTCTCTTCTCTTCTCTTCTCTTCTCTTCTCTTCTCTTCTCTCTGTACTCTTTTACTTGGTGATCTCATCAGTTTCCAAAAATTCAATAATTACCTCTATTCTGATGATTCCCAGATCTACTTGCCCAGCTTTATCTTCTCTGTGGACCTCTAATCAGTATCTTCATCTACTTATGAGATATCTTGAACTAGATGTCTTGTAGACATATTAGACTTAACATCTGAACTGAACTTATTTTCCACTTCAAACCTTCTCATTTTTTTAATTTTCCTATTCTTTTGGGGGTACCACCATCCTGCCAGTTACCAAGGATTATAACCTAGGTTTCATCCTTGACTTCTCCTTCTCTTACCTCCATATCCAATTTGTTGCCAAGGCCTAGTGATTTTTACTTTTTTAACACCTCTCAAATATGTCCTCTTCTGTTCTTTAATATTGCCATCACTCTGGTGCACATTCTCATTACCTCATCTCTGTGTGATTGAAATAGTCAGCTGGTTGATATCTCTGCCACGAGTTACTTTCCATTCTATTCCATTCTCTACTTCTTTGTCCAGGAGATCTTTCTAAAGCACAAGTCTCACCAGGTCTCATCTCACTTTCCCAACTTAATAAACTCCACTAACTCTCTATTGCCCTCAGGATCAAATATAAAATTCTCTCTTTCCTATTAAAATATCATAATTTAACTCTCTGCAATGCTTCCAATGTTCTTATATTTCATATTACACACACTCACACACACCATGTAATCTATGATCTAGTGACATTTGCCTCCTTGCTATTCCTTATGCAAGACATTCCACCTTCCAAAACTGATCATTTTCACTGGTTATCTTGCACATCTGGTACTCTCTCCCTCTTCATCTTCCTGGCTTCCCTGGCTTCCTACAAGTTCCTACCAAAACTATGCTTTCTAAAAGTGGTCTTTCTCCATTAGTTTGTAAGATACTTGAGAGCAGGAAATGTTTGTTGTTGGGTTTTTTTTTGTTGTTTTGTTTTGTTTTTGCTTTTGTATCACCCACCCTTATGACTGTGTTTATTGACTGATATCTTGTCTTCTCTCTCTACACATCTTCCTGTTTAAATCATTCTATTCAAGTGAATTGATTATCATGTCCATTTGGGATGCATCTAAATCTCTGCAGCCAGACCTCTCTCTTGAACTTCACATTTGTATCCCCAGATTCCTCTCACTCTCTCTCTCTCTGTCTTCTTGTCACCTTAAGTTCTACATGTTCAAAACTAAATTTTTCTTTTCCCCAAAGTAGTGTCCTTCTTCAAATGTCCCTAATTATTTTAATGGTATCACTATCCTCCCAATCACCTAAGCTTGAAATATCCTTTCCCTACTTCCTCCATCTAATTGGTTTCCACATCTAATTTTTTCTACTTAGAGAATGTCTCTCATATGCATCTCAATGAAATAAATAGAAATAGATCTGAATTTTGCATAATAGAGCACATATTTAATCTCATCTCTTTTTTACTACCCATTCAACCTGTCATAAGTCTCTTAACTTCAGCAGTTCTCAGTTTCCTCATCTCTAAAAATGAGTCTTGGATTATTTGATCTCTCAGTCCCAAGATCCTATTATCCTCTTTTTCTACTACTATGCCCACCACTATCTTTTATGCCCTTACACTACTGCCATAGTCATTTAACTGTTCTCTCTGCTTCTAATTACTTTGCTTTCCAGTCCATCATTCACACTGATGCCAGAGTATTTAGTAATCCTAAGGTACAATTTTGATAATGTCATGTCTGTGCTCAAAAACCTTCCGTCATTCCCCTGCTGAATACTGAACCAAGTACAGAGTTCCTAGCCAGTCATTTCACAATGTAATTTCAATCTTCACTTCTAGCCTCAACTCACATGATTCTCTTTATACTCTTTATTTCAAGCTAATGGAATGAATTTCTTATGGTCCCATCATTGCTCAAATCCTCATATATCCTAGTTGGAATAAGCTTCTCCACCATCTCAGGGAGTTAAAATCCTTTCTATCCTTCAAGTTCCAGTTAAGGTAGAGAGGAAAAGGAAAGGGGGAGGGAAAATATTTATTAAATACCTATTATATGTCAGCTATTGTGCTAAGCACTTGATAAATATTATTTATTTTGTCCTCACAACAACCCTGTGAGATAGATAGTATTATGATACCCATTTTACAGTTGAAGAAATTGAGGCAGAGAGAGGTTTTTAAGTGAATTACCCATGGTCACATAACTAGTGAGTATCTGAAGGTGGATTTGAACTCAGATCTTCCTGTCTCTAGGCCCAGTACTCTATTCACTGCACAAACTAGCTGTTTATAACACCTACTTAAAAATTCCTCCTGAATATAAAGAAAATGTTAAGAATATACATAAAAATAGAAATTATTTTTCACTATTAATAAATAAAGTAGAGGCCATCTTTATTTGTGATTGTTTTTCTTGTTATTTGGAGGTAGGGAGAGAGAATAGAGGGTTTCCAGTACTATAGGAATTGCACATCTATGTCATGTTATGTGGAATACAAGGTCAACTATATAGTGGATATAACATTCTATTGATAAAAGCTGATTATGTAGTCCAGTCGGTTGATGCTTTTATTTATTCTATTTTATTAAAAGTTATGTCAGAATTTAAAGTTGTGATAGTTTCATCTATGTTTTGTTGTTCCAGTTAGTGCATTCAGTCTGTTAGTGATTACTGCATTGAGTCTGTTAGTGATACATGTGTCCCTGTATTCCTTTGTTCACATATTTTATATGTAAAGTTTGTGGAGGGTTAGCACAGTGGACAGAGAGCCAATTTCATTGAATTTGGAGTTAAAGGTCTCTGGATTTGGAGTTAAAAGATGTGTCTTCAAATTCTGGCTGCCACTTTCTACCTGTGTGACCTTGGGCAAGTTGGTGAACTCCTCTTGGGCTCTGTTCCTCAAATGTTGAAAAAGGAGATTGGTCTAGACTGCCTCTAAGGACTTCTTAAGATCTAATACTATTTTTCTATGATGTGGTTTCAAGTTCTGAGTCTGCACTGATTAAAAGACACTTCCTTTCTGTTTAACATTTGGATAAATCATTTAATCTCTGTTTCTCAAGCAACCTCCTCAGACTTCTAATTGCTGAACAATTGTAGGTATTAATTGATCAGCAAAAAATTTTCCCCTGTGTTTCCTACTGAAATGAAATTACATAGGCCCCGTCATTTGAAAAAGAAAAACTTGGCAAAGGAGTGGTTTATTGTTCAACACTGCCTTCCCTACCCCCACCACAGTCCACTGCAATGTCTTTTATTAAGAGGTTTTGATGGCTGACCTTACTCTTTCTTTTCCCCTAAATTTATAACATTCTTTGATTACTGCTATTTAATAAATTCAGCATCTGCTGAAACCTTTTCCTGAACTTAAAGATATGCTAGGATTATACATAAAAATGACAAAGTATTTTATTTCCATTTTTGAGAAATAAAATAAAAACGAACTGTGTTGGGAGAATTGTACTTTAATTTCCAAGGTATATCCATCTTTTCTGACCTGACTTCCATCTCTCTTTGAACTTTTTTCTTGATAACCATCCAGTTTTTAGGATCAGAGACCATGACAGTTAAAAGAGTGTGATTAAACTGTTATACTTTCCTTCAGCTCAGGGTATTTATTGTTTCTGTACCATTGAAAAGTGCATGTAGCATAGAAGTATCTTTACTCTGATGTTCTATAATAAATATTAAAACCATGCAATTTCTCTTTGCTGTGGGAAATAATGACATCATATTTTTGTTACATATTTCTTAAAATTAAAGTTATTTCTGTGGGTGTACCATATCTTGAAATATATCATCAAAAATATTGTACCATTAATGTTTATCAGTTGCAAAAACTAAAAATTAATTTATTTAAATGCACTCAAGAATAGAAGAAACATAGTATTCAGAGTAAAGGAAGGGAATATTTCAGATTAATAATAATGAAGAGAACATTTTTGACTGACAAATTCATCCTACTAAGATACTTGTGTATCCAACTTCTTTCATAGAAATTGATGCATTGAACAATTCTAACAGATGATAAAATTTAATAATGTGCTAAATGGAGGTGGGTAATTAATAGTCCTGGCAAGAGAGATTATAGTCTAAATTAAAGAAAAGGCAAGTCAAGCTGTAAATGTTACAGATGCTTAGACAGCCAAATCGAACTTTGTTTGAACTTAGGTTGGATGTCATCCTTGTGAAATCTTTGACTCTCATGAGTCTTTGTAATTGCTACCAGAAACCACCTTGAACTAAAGGGTGCTGATTTCACTTTGTAACAAGTTTAGAATGTCCTACCCAGAACTATTCAATAAAGAAGTTGAATTCTACCCAAAGTCTAACCAACTAACCATGGTAAATTATAGATTCTGGCACTATTAACATATGAATTATTTAAAAGTTTGGCCACTATCATTATGAAAATCTAAAACTGATTGATCTTTATGTTTTTCTCAAAACATTTAATGATAGTTAATTACCTAAGTTGAATTAATTCATGATTTAGCCAAAATCTACAAAAGGATATAAAGAGGGAATAGAAGGGGATCAATTTGAAGCCCAAACATACAAACATCTTAATAACATACCCAACTTATTCAACTGTTAGAGAGTTTAGGCCTTTGGACTTTCTGGAACTGTGCCTAAGGAGACTTGGTGCTGGAAGAAAACCCAAGTTTTATGTCATCTTCAATGATATATCTTATGTTCAATATTTATCATTTTCAGAGAAATGTTTATTGGTAATTGGTTTGTATGATCTCCAGATCAGTCTACTCAAGAAAAAAGTAAATTAGGAAGATCTAGTTTAGCTGCTACATCAGTGATTTGCAGCTGTATGATAATCAAGAATGTTCTAATTTTGTTTCTTCAAGTTCATTTACCTTAAAAAAATGAAGAGAATATTCAAACTCCTTGAGGACAAAGGCCTTTTCCCCTTTGTTTTTGTATGCTTGGCATCTAAAGCAGCTAGAAGGCTAGAGTGGATAGAGTGATGGGCCTGAAGTCAGAAAGAACTAAATTCAAATCCAGCCTTAAACATTTACTAGCTGTGTAACCCTGGGCAAGTCACATAACCTCTATTTGCCTCAGTTTCCTCAACTGTAGGATGACAACAAAAATAGCATTCACATTATGGGGGTGTATGTGAGACTCAAATGAAATAATATTTCTAAAGGTTCTATATAAATGCTTATTCCTTCTCCTTATGGAGAATTCATTAATATACAATTAATGAATATTAATTTAATTGACACTTAACTGGCTTTAGTGATGAAAAATGGGATAGTCCAATATCATCGATATTCCAATTGCAATTCATATTTATGTAGTGCTACCAAATGCTTTACACTGTGAGACCTATGGCCCAGAACTATTGGAAGGACTCTGGATTCACATATACTGGGTTTGATGCTGGGGGCTGAAGTAAAGAGTATTTATTTCTCTTTGGCTTATTTTTTCCCCAAATGGAATTAATCCAGCATCATTGACAAAATAAATCTTAGGTGTGCCTAAGTTTCCCAACATGTGAGTAACAGGGCCTCTTTTTATATAGTTACTTATGATACAATTATTTTTATTAGGTATAGGGTAGCCTTTATTTCCTCCAAACAGAAAATGTATAAGATGTGAAGGATTCACTAAAGGCCATGACCTATATTAAATACACATCCCTATAGATATGAATCTTTAGACTATCTATCTATCTGTCTATCTATCTATCTATCTAGCTATCATCTATTAACATATAGTGCTCAAATAGTCTGCAATAATTATTAGATTCTTCTTGTAATGTTGGGGGCTGCAGAATGAAAACCTCCTCTTCACATCAGACCTCCTGCACTGTGTGAGCAGGTCATGAAAACAATAGGTTGTTAAGGTCCTGATCTCTTGCCTAATACCCCTCATTCCATGCCCTTAGTTCTTCAACTCCATATCAAACCTCTATTGTCTGTCCTCTTCCTCCTGCATAGAAACTGTTGAGGAAATAACCTTTCTCCAAAAAACAAATGTCTGAATCCAGAATTTTTAGCATCATAAATTGATGCTCACCCTACCCCTTTCCTCTGACCATGTTGAAGCTGAAGAAAATTATGTTGAAAGAGGTTAAATATTCAGAGTGACACAACTAGTAAGTGCCTGAGGCAGGATTTTGAAGCCAAGCCCTCTTGAGTCAAGAAAAATCTGATGCTTAGTTTAAGAGATTTATCATCAGTAAAAACAGAACAAAACAAATTGATTCCAAATATAAACTACATGAACAAATGGTATAAAATTTGAATGAAAACATGGAATCAATGTGAAATAAAATTATTATGCCAAAAGACACATTGAAAGAACCCACAGAGCACAGAGCAAAACAAAATCCATTTCAATGACAAAAAAACATGAAATATTAACAAGTAAATATGATGAAATTAGGAGACAGAACTCAAAGAGATAATTTAATAATTACTAGATTATTCAGAATATGTAAAGTATTTAACAATAATTTTTCAGAATATTAAGTTTCTCAGAAGTGGTATAATCAAAGAAGTGTTATAATAGAGATAATATAATTTACTGATTGCCATGAGAAAGAAACATCAGTTTCAACTCATTTACCTAGACTGTTGTAAATAGCTAGAACTTAATTGATAAGGTAATGATTTGGCATGCACTTAAAAATAACAATTATCATGAAACTGTGATTTGAATCAAACAGAATTATTAACCTAATATGAGGGAAAAATGAGTTTCCAAGTAACATGATGACATGAAAAAGTTGAAGAGAAGTTCAACTTTCTCCCAGAAACCTCAGAAAATATGAAAATGATCCCAGAAGGACTAATGATAAAGGTATTCTGAAAAGATGAAGAAATAAGAAACAGAAAAGGATGGGGCAATAAGAAAGTAGTAACCATGGAAGTAGCACGGTTAAGGAGTAGGTTGCGATTGGGAAACCAACTTGAACCCAGATAACCTGACTGGAAGTTAGCAGAAATGAGGAGAGGCAAAAAGAATTACTGTAAAATACTGGAGAGCCATCCAGTGTTTTTAATAGGGGCTTTGCAAGACATCAAACACTCTAATAATCAGGCAATTGGATCCAGATCTTAGGCCTGGCCTGTCAGAAGAAAAGCATGAGATAGATCCAGGCCTGAGAAATGACTGTGCAGGAAGACAAGGCCTAGCCATGGACTTAGAGCAATGCAAGCCACTGTAGGAGAAAAAGATAACTCATTGTCTAGGTACCAGCTTCAGGAAGGTTGTGCAAAAGACTTGAGACCAGAAACATCTCCAACATCTTGATGTGGTCTGTTGCTGTCACAGCAAGAGATAGAAGCAAATCTTAATTGAGGTTACTGGAAGCAGAAGGAGGAAAACAACCAAGGAATGAGGAAAGAAACCAGAGAATGAGGCAGAAGGTAAGACTTAAGAGAGCCGCTTCATCCAAACTAGTAATGGCAGTGTTATCTAGACCAGAGACAAAGCCAAACAAGGCCTACCTAATCCACTCAAGAGTGTTGGAAGAAACTGATCTGAACACAATATCCAAATTTCAAAACTAAGGCTAAAATTATGAGTAATCAGAAGAATATAACAAACACAATGAAGAAATATTTGGGGGAAAGAAAGACCCAAGATGTAAATCCAGGATAAAACGGTAACTCACAATTACGAGGACAATTACAGTTTCCTAAGAGGAAAAAAATGACTTGGACAAAATGACTACAAAAGTATCTGGAAGAAACGAAACAAGAGATTAAAAAAAGATAAAAAATAAAAGGATAAATGAAATGAGAGTTCCTAGAAGTAGGAGCAAAAAACTAAGAGAATCCTAGAGAATCAAGTAAAAAACTACTTGAAATAATAAACAATAATATACATATATAATAATAAACAACTTAAGCAAAGTTGCAGGCTATCAAATAAATCATCAGCATTTATGTATGTTACCAACAAAGACCAACAGAAAGAGATAGAAAGAGAAATTCCATTTAAACTTACTGTAGACATTATAAAAATATTTAAGAATCTGCCTGCTGAAACAAACCCAGGCACTATATGAACACAATTGCAAAACACTTTTCACACAAATAAAGTCAGATCTAAATAATTGGAAAAACATCAGTTGCTCATGGGTAACCCAAGCTAATATAATAAAAATGACAATTCTACCTAAGCTAATTTACTTATTCAGTACCATACCAATCAAACTATCAAAAATTATTTTATAGAGTTAGAAAAATAATAACAAGATTCATTTGGAAGAACAAAAGGTCCAGAATATCAAGGGAGTTAATAAAAAAAATGCAGGGGGAGGTGGCCTAGCCATTCCAGATCTTAAATTGTATTATAAAGCAGCAAACATCAAAACTGCTTGGTACTGGCTAAGAAATAGAGTTTTGAATCAGTGGAATAGGTTAAGTATACAAGACACGGTAGTCAATGACTATAGTAGTCTATTATTTGATAAACACAAAGACCCCAGCTTCTGGGATAAGAACTCATTATTTGACAAAAACTGCTGGGAAAACTGGAAAAGATTATGGCAGAAACTAGGCATAGATCAAAATCTCACACCATATACCAAAATAAAGTCAAAATGCGTTCACAATTTAGATATAAAGCTGATACCATAAGCAAACTGAGAGAGCAAGGAATAGTTTACCTATCAGATCTATGGAGACCAGAAGAATTCATGACCAAACAGGAGATAGAGAACATTACAAAAAAACAAAATGTATAACTTTGATTACATTAAATTGAAAAGTTTTTGCACAAACAAAACCAATGCAACCAAGATTAGAAGGAAGGTAGAAAATTGGGAAAGAATTTTTACAACCAATTTCTCTGATAAGAGTCTCATTTCTAAAATATATAGAGAATTAAGTCAAATCTGTAAGAATACAAGTCATTCCCCAATTGATAATGGTCAAAGGATGTGAACATGCAGCTCTCAGATGAAGAATGTAAAGCCATCTATATTCATATGAAAAAATGCTCTAAATCACTGTTGATTAAAGAAATGCAAATCAAAACAATTTTGAGGCACCACATCACACCTATAAGATTGGCCAACATGACAAAACAGGAAAATGATAAATGTTGGAGAAGATGTGTGAAAATTGGAACACTAATGTATTGTTGGTGGAGTTGTGAAATGATCCAACCAATATGAAGAGCAATTTCGAACTATGCCCAAAGGGCTATCAAAATGTGCATACCCTTTGACCCAGCAATAGCACTTCTAGGGCTATTTCCCAGAAGGACCATACACTTGGGAAAAGGAACTACATGTACAAATATATTTATAGCAGCTCTTTTTCTGGTGGCAAAGAATTGGAAATTGAGAGGATGCCCATCAATTGGGCAATGGCTGAACAAATTGCGGCATATGAATGTAATGGAATACTATTGTGCTATAAGAAATGATGAACAGACTGATTTCAGAAAAACCTGGAAAGACTTGTATGGTCTGATGCCAAGTGAAGTGAGTAGAACCAGGAGAATGTTGTATTCAGTAACAGTTATGTTGTGCGATGGCTAATATTGATGGACTTAACCCTTTTCAGCAATACAAGGATCTAAGACATCTCCAAAGGCCTCATGTTGGAAAATGCTATCCACAGTCAAAGAAAGAACTATGGAGTTTGAATGCAGATCAAAGCATACCATTTGCTATTTTTTTTTTCTTCTGTTGTGTTTTGTTTCCTCTTTCTGGTGGTTCCTCCTATTGGTTCTAATTCTAACCTACAACATCACTAATGTGAAAATATGTTTAATAGGAATGTATATGTATAGCCTATATCAGATTGCGTGCCATCTTATGGAGGGAGGTGGGGAGGGAGAGAGAAAAATTTAAAACTCCAAAGCTTATGGAAGTGATTATTGATAATTCAAAATAAATTAATTAAAAATTTAAAAAGTCAATAACCATAGAAAAACATATTCTAAATCTTTAATGATCATAGAAATTAAAAAGTGAACCAACTGTGGAATTCTATTTTATACTCATTAAATTGACACAATTAATAACAGTTGATAATATTCAAAGCTATCAAGATTATTGTAAAAATACATGTACTATTACAGTGATGGTGAAGCTGTGGAATGGTCTAGCCTTTTAAAGAAGTAATATAGAATGATACCATAAGAAAAGTCCAAAAATATTCATGTCCTTTCAACTAAAGGTTCCACTACTGAGACTACATATCAAGGATGCAGATAGGAGAAAGACCTATCTGTACAAACATATACTTAGAATCTCTACTTGTAACAGGAAAAAAATGGATAATCTCAGTACACAGTCATCATGGATAGGCTGAACAAGTTGTGGTACAGGAAGCTAATGGAATATTATTGTTCCATCAGAAATGACAAATATTGAAAGTTCCAGTATAGAAACACATAAGAAATGATTTGATATGAAGAAAGAAGAACCAATAGAATAATATGCATATTGACAACTATATAATTAAAAATAACACTAAAAATCTCTGTTAAATACATAGAATGCAGGTCAGACAGGAATTACACACATACAAAACCAAGATAGTTGATGATCAAATTGTTGTGCTGATCAAATGTATATATTGATTATACATTATTTGGATCAATACAATTGATTCAGTTGCATATTTTGTTTCAGTTTTTCTGATATTTTTTCTTATTTTATTTCTTCATGTTTTTGTTTATATTTGAATACCTGTACTTGTCAATGGAATTTATGATAAAATTTATATTATAAAGCAGAAAAGAATTTTCTTAGTCTTATTTACATACTCCTACCCAGAAAATCATTTTGATTCTATTTCTTTAAACCTCCAGGGAAAATGTTTGTGTGAAACAAAGAATATTTTTAGGTGATAGATTTTGAGTCACTTAACTGTCTGGACATTCTTTGCATTTTTGGTGTGACTTTGTCCATCCATGTGTAGTACTAACTTTTGACAGTTGTGTAGCCTCTTTTTTATACTCTACATGCATATTCTTATTACCTAATTTTTGTGGCACTTGACTGTGATACAACTTTCCTGAGTTCTTAGATTACAAATGTCACAGGGTTTTCCCATTGTTCTGAGGTTTCCACCTGAACTGGAGGTAAAATAAGGATATCTGTTTTAAGCTTATTACTGCGGTGTTTTTTTTTTTAATTGAAACTTCATCAGCTCAATGGAACCAATGGTCCACTTTTGGGACTTTTACCTAAATTGTTATGAAGTTTAAAATTAGCATTTGCTTCCCACTAAAGAAATCTAATGGAGTGGACCTGTCACAGATGAAGCTTTTAAATCATCATATGCATTTCTGACCCTGGGTAAAAGGAAATTGAGGTGACATATAACAATTTTCATTTTACAACTCAATTATCACAACAGTTGACCATACAAATAAGAAGACAAGAAGTATCTAACTTGCAGGTTGATTGTGCACCAGCAATGTCCTACAGTCAGTAGATTAATATGCTGGAAATCTGGTTCTTTCCTGATAATTATTGCTATGATTGTTTTGTTTTGCTGAAAAATAATTATTTGGTTATCATTTTTCCCTTTGACCTTCAAAGGATTTGGGACATAATAACAAAATGGGAAATAATAACCAAAAAACAAAGTATGGGAAAACTGAGTGGGGAGAATTACTGTCAGCTACACATTTATTAATATTGTGCCCTTGAATGAGTTGCTTATTATCTTTAAGCCCCAATTTCCAAAGTGAAAAATGGGTATAGTTATACAAATACCATCTACTTCCTTGAGTCATCGTAAGAATCAAATAAGATACCATATGTGAAACTGGCCTATAACTCTAAAGCACTATATAAAAAAAGAAAGAAAAAAAATAAAGCACTATATATGCATTGCATTCTCCTCATTAATGTTATGGGTATTATTGATTTATAAATAATAAGAGTAATAATGTTACTTATTTTCATTAACCATTTTGTTAGTTTCTGATGTATAAGAGCAATAATAGATGACACACTAAATACTGCTCTAATATTTTGTTTTGATATGAATGTGACCATAGGTTCCCTAAGCTCCTGCTGCTGGCTAGAAGATCCTATGAAGATGAAAAGGTTTCAATTATAGGCATGATGTTGAATTATACGTCTGTCGTCTGTAAACCACCAAAGTTAAATTAGAAGAAATTCATTATTAGTTTGACAATGGGATGAAGGATTTTTGGCCATAATTCACAAAGAGAAACTTCATTAAATGTTTGCTGAGAATGAATCCACATGTGCTGGAATTGTTTCATTCATTATACAGGGTCTCCCAAAGGTCTTAAGTGAGATTTGAGATACTAAAGTTTAAATTTAAATTAAGAGTTCCTAAAAGTCTTAGTAGAGTATTAGTAATAATAATAATAATAAGCAGCATTTATATATAACCTATGTGCCTAGCACTAGGCTAAGTACTTTAGAAATATTATATTAAATATTTTATTACAATGCTATAAGTAATGTTATATCATAGTATAAATTATGTAATTGTATGTTAGATGACATATGCTATCATATAGCATATATTAATAGAATATTATTATCTCATTTGAGCCTCACAACAATCCTGGAAGGTAGATGCTTTTATTATCCACATTTTTAAAGGTGAGAAAACTGAAACAGAGGTTAAGTGACTTTCCCAAGTTTGCACAGCTAGTAAGTGTATATGGCAAAATTTGAACTCAGGTCTTCCTGATTTCAGGCCTAGCACTCTAGCCATTGTGCCACCTCTCTGCCTTAAAATTAAACTCTCATATCTCAAAACTACACTAAGACTTTTGAGAGCACTGTATTTGTATCCTCCAAACCTACCACAATACTGGAAAATAGTGGACACTTAATCCTTGTTGATTGATTGTCAAAGCCAGAGATTTATAAAGAACTGAACATTCCTCAGAGATTTTAGCCAACATCATTTCAGCTACCACCTATACACAGATTATTCCCAAATATAATATATATGTATATCCTCAACAATACCTCATTTATAGGATGCTTTATGGTTTGCAAACCATTTTCTAAATGTATTCTAGGAAAGGAATTTGAAGTTTGGAGAGATTTGGTGCCTTGCTCATTGTCACACAGTGTAAGGGCTAGGATTCTAGTGTAGGTTGTAGGATTATAGAATTAAGAGCTAGAAAGAATCTTGGATATCATTTAATACAATCCCTTCATTTGACAAATGAGGGAACGGAGGCCTGGACAAGTTACATTACTTGTCCAAGGTCACGCAGGTAAGTGACAGAACTGGGATTTGAATAAAAGTCTTCTGACTTCAAATTAAGAGCTCTTTCTACTGGTATCAAGCTGCAAGTTAAGCATTCTTTATGTTACACCACATAATAAGACCCCTCCTGTTATGTAGCTTTAAGTGTGCCCTCTCTTGAGTTTTTGAGTATCTAGAATTACTTGTTAGATGCCTTCATCTGGACATCCTACTTTTAAAATTCTCTCTCTTAAAATCCTACTCTCTAAAATTCAAAAAATCTAAAATAGACTTCTCAGAACTGAACACAATGTTCAAAATGTCTGGAAAAGCTTAATCAAATATTTATTTCCCCAAACTGTCTTCACATCTTTATCAAATTGGGAACAGATGCAAAGAAGGAGGGTAGACTATCAGGCAGGAAGATGAGTCAGATAAGGTATGGTTAAGGCTACTGATATAGACAGTCAGATCTTCTAAGACTCACAAATGAAGGGAAGGTTCCAGTTATGTCAAGGAAGGATTAAACTGTGGACATATGATGAAATAATATATAAGAATTATCATATATTATAACAAGCATAGAAATAAATATAAGCAGGTAGATAAATTGTCAAGGGAATTCAGCAGGAGCAATGTGTAGATGTATTTGGCTTTGTAGAGGTTTAACAGTGGTGCCTGGCCTATCCAGCAGTGAACACAATTTCAGGACAGTATAGTGTGGGGCAATTGATGGTAGCAGATTGGTATCAGGAAGGTCTGACAGGAGAGGTTTGGGAATGAGGGAAGGAGTCCAGCTCCTGGGAAGATTGGTAAGAACAAAACAGTGTTCTTGTTCTAAACTAGAGGAAATTGTGTGTTGGGCAGGACACTTAAGGGCTACAACATTTAGGAGAAAGACAAGGATGTAGTGTACTAGGATCTGGTGAATTAGGAAGATGAAAGTTTTGGTTTCAAGGAGCAAAGCAAAGTCTTCTTTACTTGAACCAGGGTACAAAGTCAGAGCTGGACCAGCAGAAAGGTTAACTAGATTGTGAATCACATGGGCTGAGTTGTGGATTCACTGATCTTTAAATTTCTCCTTTCTAGGTGTTGAATTAACTTCCGATCCTGGGGCCTGTCTCAAATATGGGTGCTGGAAAGACATGGGGGCAAAGACATATATTTCTGTCATTTATACTATCATGCTCCTAGTCTCCCATAATTTAAATATTGGAGGCATTCTTGGTTCTTGTCTTTTACTCCAATCACTATCCTCTAACACCTATGGAAGCACTACTTGTATTTGTGTGTTCTGCATAATGTTTCTCATACCTGCTATTGCATTTCCATTCCCACTACCAGAACCTTTTATCACTTCATGCTGGGGCCATTAAAATAGTCTCCTAACTGGTTTTCTTGGTCTAGTTTGCCCACATAAGTTTTATAGACAAATTGATTTTCCCAATGCAATGTTTTTCACATATCATTTCCTCCTTCAATTGCTCCTCATGGCTCACTGAATCCATTCAAATCAATTCAAGGAACATTTGTTAATTATGTATGGTTTTGGAGACACAAAATAATAACCAAAATATTGTCCAAGGAGCTTATATCCTATTGGAATATAAATTCCTTGCCCTGTAATTTGGGCCCATCCACATTCTGCCCTCTGCTTCTTCTATGTTGAGTGGATTAAATTCCATTGAGGTAACACTTATTATGCACTTAGTAAGCACAAGACCCTGGGGATACAAAGGTATCAACTAAACAACTCCTGGACTCATGGAATAGGCATGAAATTACTGTATAATATAACATGTACAGAAGATAAATAAATAAATAAATAAATAAATAAATAAATAAATAAATAAATAAATAAATAAATAAATAAATAGATGAATGAATGAATGAATGAATAGTAGGTAATTTGACAAAGGAAGGAGCACTAACAATTGGGGATCTGGCAAAACTTCATGAAGGAGGCACCAACTGAGTTGTCTTCAAAGACGTTAAGAGTTTAAAATGTACAAATGGAGGCAGCACATTCTAATCATGCAATGGCATGGGAGACAGTACTCTGTGTGCCAAGCAAAGTGGCCTACTCTGTATTTTACAAATACCTTGATTTACAATATTCTCCCTTCCTTGAAAGCTGCTTCCTTTACCACATGCTAAATCCAACCCTTCCTACAAGGCTCTGTTCAAATCTCAATTCTATGAAGCTTTCTCTTATTACCCTAACCCAGAATGTTCTCTCTTTCCTCTCTATTTGTATAGCACAGTATTTTTTTATATAACATTTGTCATTAAACCTGTTATCTGTTACCTATGCAAGAAGCATAGTTTTGAACTTAGTTAACTATCAATGTATCTTTATATCTATAGATATAAACTAGATCATAGACTTAGATTAGAACTAGATCATAGCCTTAATGAAGGCAGACTGTCAATGCTTATATTTCCATGTTTGTCCAGGACTGGGATCTGTGCAAAGGTAAGCTGCATTTGTTGGGGGGTGGGGACGACCTAAGCATTAAGTAGGTGATGCAGAGCATGTTTGAGGTTTAAGCATAGGTACATGCCTATCAAAGGAGCCTGTATTCTGCCCTGTTCATAAAACATTTAGAACATGGAGATCAGGTCTTAGCATTCCATTTTAAGAAAGACTGACAAACTGGACCACGTTCAGAGGAAGGCAACCAGCATAGTGAGAGTAATAGTTGTGACCGTTTAGTTGTTTTTTTTTTCAATCATGTCTGTCTCTTCATGACCCCATTCAGAGTTTTCTTGGCAAACATACTGGAATTGTTTGCCATTTCCTCCTTCTACAACTCATTTTATAGATGTATAAATTGAAGCAACAGATTAAGTGACTTGCCCAGGGTCACATAACTAGTAAGTGTCTGAGGCCAGATTTGATCTTAGGAAGATGAGTTTTTCTGACTCCAGGACCAGCGCTCTATCCACTGTGCTACCTAGCTGCTCACTGAGAGAACTAGAGATAATGTCACATGAGGATCAGTTGAATGAAACAAGGATGTTTAACTTGTAAAAGATAAGATTTATGAGGGGTTACTGATACATGCCCCTAAGTTTTCAAGGGTTGTCATGCTGAAGAAGTATAATTAGATAGGGTCCTGTAGAGCAGAACTCAGAAGTGAGTGAAAGTTGCATAAAGATAAACCAGCTTAATTAAGAGGAAAATTCTCTAGCCATTAGAGTGATTCCAAAATGAAACCAATTGACTTAGGAGATAGTGAGTTCCCTCCACTGGAAGTCTTTAAGCAGAGGCAGGATGACCACTTGCTGAATAAGTTATAGAGAACATTATTATTTATAGATTGAAATTTATCTCATATGAGGAAGCTGTGTGATTCTTGGAGGTCAACCACAGCAATCATATAAAGTTGCTGTGTAGATACAAGACAGGTAATGTAGGAATCATAATCATGGAATTGAACTAAGTCTGAAATGGAAAATAAAAGGAAAAGAGGCATGGATTCTCAATGGAGTTGACAAGATTGTAGAAGATATGATTGGCTCCACTTTTTACTTTTATGCATGATAGTCCTCATTTCTTAATCAGTCCTGCAATCTAAGTGGCTGCTGGCCACACTTACCCAACATCTAGCAGTACTCTGGGCATCATTGGTTTTTGAATGTTTGCTTTTATTGAAGATGATTATAATATGATACTTCATTAAAAATTCAATATCACTGGAGATGTGTAGGATCATAAGTTTAGAGCTGCAATTGACCTTAGAGAATATCAAGTTCAAACTCTTTATTCAACCACTGAGGACACCAAGACACAAAGAGATTAAGTTGTCTAGAATCACACTGACCACAAATATCTGACATATGATTTGAACTCCAACCCAGTGCCTCATCCATTCACTGTTCCATCTTGCCACTCTAAAGACTTTAAGAAGAATCTGGACTGTTATGGGAGACTTTGTAGAGGGAAATCTTGTTCAGTCAAGGGTTGGACTAGATAAGCCTCTGAGGTTTCTTCTTTATATAAGATGTGTTAAGTCTATGATAATTATTTAGTATTAACTTAGATGATAGTGGCTGGACTTGTGATTTCTTTGGTATAGAGAACTCCCAGATGAGGAAATTACCTGTTACACAGCTTTTAATATAAATATGAACCTGGCCCATTGAAAACAGTCTCCCTTTAAAGTTTAGCATGCATACACATATATGTATGCATATACATATAAGCTAAACTATATATGTGTATATTTTGTATACATATACACCTATTTGCTTGTTTAAATAAAAATGTTCAATTGCTATAATGTACATTTATTTCATGGACATAATTTCTATAAAAATAAATTTAATTTATTATATTTTTGATCCTGGCCTTTCATGACTATGTTTAAATGTAGTTATTTGACTTTCATGGTGACTGAACACATTGAAACGCATCTCAAAACTTTTGGTCATACACAGATATGTGGCCTTCACAGCTCTGTTAAATTTGACAATAAACCAGGGGTACAATCCATCTATATCATTTCTCTAAGTCTTCTGCAGAGTCAGCTGTCATTAAGAACATCACTTTGTTAATACAGAATGAAGGCCAAATAATTCTTGGATCAGTGCACCATATAAATAACCACATGAATTTAGACTAAGGATAAAAATACACTTCAAGAATATTGAATAGCAACAACCAAAATGTATGCCATATTTTTCTGAGGCACTGATTAGGGGAAAATTGACAGTTTTTGCTCATTTTTGTGGCTATAGGAAAATAAATTACTGTTAACATTCTAAAAGCTAAGATGATCTGTTTCTATGAATTTTGAGGCTTCCTCATATGCCATCACATCTACTCATATCTCACACAATTCTAAATTTTACTTTACAATACATTACCATAAAATGCACTGACTTGAATAATCTAGTATTGCTTCAGTTACAGTTTTATGATGTGTGTAATTTGCAGAAATATTGCTTGACAGCTATAGTCATCGTCTTATGGCATTGCATTTGTGAGACCTTTACTGACTCATCACCAAATCACTGCCCCTCAGGACTCCTTAACGTTCTTTATAGAAAATCCATGAGCACTATTTGATAGGATATTCACTTTGGTGTGGAGTCATACTGTGAGTATTTTTTAAAATTCCAACAAAAAACCTCATTTATGGTTGTTTTCAGATACAGTTGTTTTCAGATACAGGATCTTTCATCCCAACCATTACCAATGATATTCATTTATAAGAAGAACACAACCAAACAAAGCAATGTCTGATGAGGTATATAACAACCTGTACCCATAGTGCACCACATCTCTCCAGCAAAAGTAGAAAGCTAATTTCCCTTAATCTTACTTGAATAAAAATTGGTCTTTATAATTCTATAATTCATAACTCCATTTCATTATTTTTAAAAATTTCATTACTTTAGTCATTATGCGTATTAATTCTACTTATTTCCCTTTGCATCATTTCATACAAGTCTCTGTATTGTTCTGAATTTATCATATATTATTTCTTATCATACAATAATATTTTGGGGCATTTTTCCTGGGATTATGGGAGCTTTTCAGAAGGTACTTCTGTCTAAAAGTTTAAAATTCTGGGATATATGGTCTGACTTGGAAAATCCTGGTAGAGGTTTACACAACCATATTGTTTCTACAGATGTTCTGGAGCAGCTGTGGAGTCATCTAGCTGTAGTCAAGTTCAGATTCAAATGCTTGGGTTCCTTTAGATTCTGGACCTAGTCTGAATTTCATGGTTGATTGGAATATTTTTAATGCACTCATTTACACATTTATATAATATTGACATCTACTACCTCACTCCCAAAAATGATCAATAGCAAACATTAAAGCAAGCATTAACAGGAATGCTGGGCTTTTCCACAACATTACTGACTCTAGAGGAAGAGTTGATGGCCCTGGAACAACTGAAGGCCATTAACTTCTTTCATTTATTAATCCCAGGAAATGCCTTGTGTCAATATGTCTTTAAAATGTTAGCCTAAATTAGTAAGAAAGATCACTGGAATGAGAATTATGGAGTAGTATGCACCAAAATAAAATAAATTATAGAGACTAAAATCTCTACATTACACAGATTTCTTGAATGACTTTTCTGTATTTTTACCCAGTAGAGTAATTCTAACAATTAATAGATTTATACTTGTTCCATGCCGTATAAAACATAGACTTCTTAAAACCTAATATTCTAAAAAAAATTATAAACATTATCTCCTTCAAAATACATAACTGAGATATGGGATAATTAGGCTCTTTCAAAAAGAACAAATCAATTTATTTAGAATTAATTTTGAATAAATCAGTGTTAAATATACTTACTGATATATAGTAAGACAATTCTTAGAAAGATAATATGTTAAACTTCCTTCTCAAAGATTTACAGAATATCTGCATGCACATGTATTTGTCAATATAGTTAGAGTCAAGTCAAACATTGAGAAATATTCTGGCCCCAAGACAATAAAAGCCAAAAGGACCAGTAATGTGAAAGTATTGGGGAAGCATAAATAATTAACCCTGGACCTTAATGAATTAACAGAATGACTAAAGCTTTCTGGTAACCAAATACATTCTTTCAAATCTTCCTAAACTTTAAACTCTCCAAATACACAGCTATCCACTGACACTGGCTTCTTCATTGTTCCTCATAAGAGATAGTCTATCCTCCAACTTTATGCACTTTTACTGGTTGTCCTCTGATGCCTGGAATTTTCTCACTCCTCATCTCTACTTCCTGACTTCTTCAAGTCCCATCTAAACCCCAACCTCTGCAAGTGGCCTTTCCCAATCTTCCTACCCTTTCTTAGCGCTACAGCTGTCCATTAGTTAATAACCTCCAGTTTTTCCTGTATGTATCTCATTTGTACATAGTTTTTTGCATGTTGTCTTCATCATTAGATTCTAAGTTCCTTGAGAGCAAGAATTTTCTTTGTTTTGTTTTGTTTCTTTTTTTTGCCTTTCCTTGTTTCCCCAGTGTTTAGTACAGTCCCTGGTATATTGTAGGCACTTAACAAATGCTTATTAAATAGTAGTAACAATCTGTGATGTTTGATTGTGGGTATGTGTGCACAGACATGCATGCATGCAGAGATATATCTTCCTATTTGCTGAATATGGGGGATCTGACAGGTTTTGATCCAAGGGACTTCCAAATAGATTTTTTAGAAGTGCTTGGATTTTTTATGGACTATTTAATTAATAATGGGGGTAACCTCTTATATCAATGTTTATCTATTGTCTCACCTTTAGGTTAATAACAGAGAAGAGCCATCTTGAGAATAAGCCTCATTAACATCCCTTCCAAAAGAATGTCACTGAGTTTAACCATCAGTGCTATAGGATTTCAATGAGCAATGAGAATATATAGCTCCTTTGCTAAGTTATATCAACAGGATACCAAAATAACTTGTCAAGTTGATTTTTTTAAATCAAGGTCATAAAATTTTAAAGCTAGAAGGGAGATTAGAAAATGTCTAGTCCAACTAACTCCATCACTGTAGATATGCTCTCTTGTGAAATTGACTTTTAGTTCTTCGTTAATTGTTATATATCGTTTCAGTGCCATTTAGAGATATTGGTAGAACATTGGTATTAAATGATTAGGCATTTGTGTCCATGTGAATTTTGGGATCATTAAAGGAGTTTTTATAATTTCACAAAGTCTATCCAGTCTGTGATTGGCCATCTGAGCTGTGTATCCCTGATGTACATACTGATGGATAGGTTCTATAGGTTTTTCATCCAAATGTTTGTCATTATCTGGACAACCTGCACTCTTCATTCACTTGTTCTATCCTGTGAGGATGGTCAGACTAAACTCTAAGTGTTTAGATTTTTCCAGGAGGCTCTGTAATTTTCCATACCTTAATCCTACTAGCACAATATCATCCACAAACAGCAACATCTGTTCATGTTTACTTTATCATCCAGAGAGAAATACTTTTCAACTTGGACTCTGTACTGGATTTCCTCCATCACAGTGGTGAAAGCATTTAGCAACCATACATCTCCTTGCTTTATGCTTTGGCTAATATTTACGATGAAAGGATCCTTGAACAGGGTCATTTCTGTTGTTATGACTTTAAAAGAAATCTTTAAATAAAGATGGAAGATATTTTATCGGAAGGGAGCCTTTAAAGAGGAATTTGCTCTGCTGAATAACATGCTTTACAATAATCATCAAAACACAAGTGTAAAAGTTTCTTATATTCCCTGTATCTTTCAAGCAACTGCAAAATGTTAAAGATGTGGTACATTGGTGAATTTTAAATTTAAAGCCTCTTTCTTTATTAATAAAGGATCCCTTTGATTCATGTATAGATTGACTTGCATAAAGATCTTGTAAAAATGGGAAAATAGATGGATAAGTTGTTAGTTGCTGATTTTTTTTCTCACCTTATTTTTTTTCTTGGTATGAACTAGAAGGTCCAAGATTTTTTTTGGTGTCTTTGATATCTTTCCCTCTTGATCTGTCAGCATTCTAAATAATCGTGGCTTCTTCAATATATCTCTTCTATATGCTTATGATCCATTCTGTCTGTTTTCTTTCCAGAAAAATAGTAAGTCTTTAATAAATGCCTATGGTTTGATTGATGAACTGAAGGTTTCCTTGACATCCACAATTGTCAGTATTTTCTCCCTCAATTTGCCTTCCACTAACATTATTTTTATATATGATGCCCCTCCCACTGCTTACAGAATGTAAGTTCCTTGACACCAGAGAAGCCATTTTTTTCTTTGTATTTCCATTACGAAACACTATGCTACACACTTAATACAGATTTTTCCAATTACATGTGAGTTAACCAGTTACATTGCTTAGTGGACTTCTAAAAATTATAAAGTGATTCATTTTGTCAGGCTTTTGACCACATGAGAAAAAACAAATGTGCTGTTGAATGAATGCACTAGCCCATTTGACAAATTAATCTTGATGTGAATCTTATACTTGATTATTAAATTAGAAAGACATAAAAAGACTTTTTTTAAAAGTGAATTCCATTTATCATTGCTTATTAGGGGAATGTCTTTTAAAGCAATACACTTTAAGAATTTCCAATTTACAGAAATAAATATTCTTCTGGAATATTGATGAAATTAAGAAATCTTCATGTTATACAAGTAGGAAAATGTTTCTAGATGTCCATACACTAGTAAAGTTGGCTTTAAAAGTCATTAACACTTTTGTGCTTTAAAAGAGAACCCAAATAAACTACCAAAAAATGCTGCAATTTTTGTCCTATTTTTGCTACATACTAAAACATAAGGAGAAAAATATTTCAAACAAACTTTTCTTCAATGGCAAATCTCTCACAGGTGAAGCTAATTGGTTATTTTGGTAATCAATTATATTGGATTGAATTTATCTTCTATTGATTCATGAATGTGGCTTACTTGATATATTCTTTAAGGGCAGAGATAATCTATTTTTTTCATTACTGTGATCCAAGGACTATGATCACAGATTACACAACTTTTCCCCATTAATATAGCAAAAGACTGTATAATAGAGAGCAATGTATATAATTCAAAAATCCATAATTTAATTGATGTGGGTACTTATTCTTCCATTTTAGATCACAACTTTTCAAAGCCTTAATAAATCACACTTCACAATTATTGTGACCAAAAAAACACATCACCCTATGACCAGTTTTGTTATAATATTTTACAAAACTAGGACAATAAACATAGTGTCCTTGATTATCCTTATGCTTTAAGCTATTTCACCTTGGTAGAGGCTGCCAGACATGATATTCCACTGGCAAAGCCTTCAGGATCTCAGGGTCATCTCCATATCATGATGAAAAAGAAAGTAGACTAGCAATTAATGTAACATTATTTTAGATTTACAATGCTAACAATCTAATTGCTTGATTACTCTATACTAGTTCCTCCACAGTACTTATTACAGACCACACTAAGGGACACTTTCAAATGCTTTGCTGAAATCCAAATATACTTTGCTCACAGTATGCCCCTGATTTAGACTAAAAAAACAAAAAGAAAAACAAAAACAACAACAAAAAAAGAAATTGAAGCTAATCTGACCTGACATTCCTAATTGGCCCATGCCAGCTTTTAGTAATCACTCCCTATATTTCTAAGGGTTTACAAATAATCATTTTTATACTTCATTCTAGAATTTGACAAAGAATTTTCTATCAAGCTTAATGACCTATAGCTTGAACTATAAAATTTTCTTTCCTTTTTGAAAAAAATCTGAATTTTTACCTTACTCCCGAAATATATATCCTGTTTCTCATGATTCCTTAAAGATCAGTGAGATCTCCGGGGAATAGCTTTCTTACACTTGTTGCATCTACTTCTCTGCCCTTACTCCCTCCTCAATCTTTGGTAATCTGACTTCTGACCTCATCACTCAGACTACATTCTCTAGATACCATATATCTGATGATCTTTTCTCAATCCAAATCCTTCTTAATCTCTTTGCTGCATTTGAAACTGTTGACAAATCATTGTTCCTGTATACCCTCTTCTCTGAGTGTTTGTGATTTTATTCTCTGTGTGTCTCTTTGTCTCTGTCTCTCTGTCTCTGTCTCTGTCTGTCTTTGCCTCTCTCTCTCTCTGTCTCTGTCTTGCTTGCTCTCTCTCACCTCAACCTGTGTGCCACTAGACAAGTTACATCACCTCTCTCAATCTTGGTGTCTTTATTTGTAAAATAAGGATATTAACAGTACCTACCTCAAGGTGTAGGATAAAATGATTAAAAATTTTGCAAATCCTAAAACACTATATAAAAATTATCTATTAGTAATCATCAGCTCCCATGAGTCTAATTTCACCTATATACAAATGACTCCCAGATTTTTATATCTAGTCCCGGTGCCTCTCCTGAATTCTTTCCTGCATTACTAATTGCTTATTGAACATTTCAAAATGGTTTTACTTGATGTATCTCAAACTCTACACATCTAAAACAAAACTTATTATCTTCCCACATAAGGCTTTCCTTCAATCAAGATTCTCTGTTTCTATTAAGGTTATCAGTAGTCTTCCAATCTTCCAGGATCATGATCTTGATGATATCCTTTAATCTGGATGCTCATTCACCACCCCATTTATAACCAGTTGTCAAATTTTGACATATCTCTCAGAAATATTTTTCATCCAACCCATTCTCTCTGCTCATACAACCATTACCTTAACTCTCACCAACAATTGATCCAGTATGCCACCTTGCTGCCTCATAATCTACATGAAATTATTGATATATTTTAAAGATGTTGTTTCTTGTGTCTATCTGTCATCATTCATATTGCAGCAATGAGTTTCCTCTTTCATACTTAATGGATCCATAAGTGTCCAGTAACAACAGTTAAAGGAGATATTGTGGAAATATAAAGGTAGTGGAAGCTTAGCTTTAATATTTTGAGAAGAAGACCCTGGATTAATTTTGATTCTGCTGTCAAACAGTAGAAACATCAAATCACTGAAGTGTTTTATATAAGCCAATGCTAGGTTTTCAATCTGAAATCAAAGCAGGTAAATAATGATATTCCAGATGTTTTTAATCCATGAAGTGTGGCAAATGAAAAACTGGAGAGACAGAGTTTCTGGGTAATTTATAATCAATGTATTAATTAGGCTAGCTAATAATCAATAAATTGATGGTGAGTGATTTTTCTTGGTAACCAAAGACAAAGACATGGAGACCTTGAAAGCCTTAAGTATTTTTGAAAGGATATGCCCTTGAAAAAGGGAAATCAACTCTGTTTGGGAAATCAACGCTGATTTAACGAGGAGGTGGGCTAGAAACTTCTGAGAATATGGCTTGATCATGAGACTCAACTGCTTCCAGCAATCTGGACAGGGGAATCTATATCCACCCAAACTACTTTGGTTGGTTCTCTCCTTTCTGAGCTAAGTCACCCTAAATTCCAAAGGAGGGTTCCAAGGATAGGACTATTCTCCTTGGGACAAGAACTCACTATATTGGATTCTGTTTATACTATAAACAGAAGTAAGGTCTCCTAGTTGGATGAGATCCTGCCTAAGATCAAGGAGCATGTTCCCCAAGGGCTGGGGACATCTCATGTCTCAAGGATAGCCATGTCCTTCAGAGACTGGCTGACTGACCTACAGGGGCTGCTCCCTAGATGAAGAAATAAAGGAGAAAAGCCTTAATTCTAATTTGATAATTTGTTGCTAACATAATAGCAAAATAATAATTTCTTTCAAAGATCTATTTCAGTAATGACCACAAGAATATTTTAAAAATGGACAGAAATAGGTCATGTAAATAAAGAAGCAATAATCATTAACTTGTTGCATGCATGTATTTTGTTCTTTTAAGAATGTGGAGAAATTATTTATGAAGACTATTAGACTGGGATTATTTTATTGAAAAGAGTTCTTCATACTGACAGACCCTGAAATCCTCAGATGGAAATCACAAAAGGCCAGAAAATGTATTACTGCAACTTAAGTAAGAAGAAATATTAAGATAGGGAGTTTAAAGAAATCTGTATTCATTGCATATATAAATATATACAGAATTGATACATGGTATTTATTATAAAGGAAGGATGCACTTTAAGTTTCAAAGGAAACTAGTTATTCTAACAGGCAGAGATGACAACATACTTTTATGAACTCTATGTATTTCCCACACTAAAAACAAAAAGGGAGTAAATTTCAGAAGCCCCATTTTTCTTGTTAAAAACAAAACAAAACAAAACTTCCCCTTCTGGGTCACCTGGTATTGCTACTCAACTCTCCCAATTTGCTCTTATTCAACCAGCATTTATTAAGCATATACTCTGTACCAGTTACCAGGTACTCTCCTAAGCACTAGAGATTAAAAGAAAGGAAAAAGACAGTCCCTGTTGTCAAGCAGTCCACAGTCTAAAGGGAAGACGACTTTAAAGAACTATGTATAAATGATATATATGCAACATAAATTGGGGGTACTTTCAGAAGGAAGGCACTAAGATTAAGGAAGACTGGGAAAGTCTTAATAAAGAAGATAGGACCAACTGAAACTTGAAGGAAGTCAGAGAATAAGAGATAATACAAGAGAATAAGAGATTCAAAGGGAGAGTTCCAGGCATAGGAGAAAAGCAGTGAAAAATGGTTGACTTCTGGAAATGGAATGTCTTGTGTAAGGAGGCCAGTGTCACAGGTTCATAGACTATGTGGAGGGAAATAGGTCTAGGGTAATTTGAAAGGCAAAAACAGGCAAGGTAAGAAGAGCTCTGGAAGCCAAAGTATTATGTGTTTGATCCTAGAGCCAGTGTAGTTTACTGGACAGGAAGGTGTTGGTGTGTTGTGGTCAGATATGCATTTCAGGAAGATCAATTTGTCATATAAGTGAAGGATGGATTGGAGTGGACAGAGACTTGAAATAGGGAAACCAACCAGCAGGTTATTGCAATAGCCCAGGTATGAGGTGATGAGGGCCTTTACCAGTGTTTAAAGTATCAGAGGAAACAATGCAGTGAGTGTGAGAGAAGTAAAGATGTTACAAAAGTAGAAACAATGATAGAATTCCCTCTGATTGACTCTCCTAAACATCTTCCAAGGCTGTATCCCCTGGAAACAGTTGCAGCATAATTAGCCTCCAATTTGACGTATCTGCTACTGCAATAGTTATTTTGCTCTGCATCACAGCAGGTCCATGACTGGAGAATCACTTAATGCTATTCAAGGAACCAACTGAACTCCTTCCTACCTCTCCCCATTAGGTTTATATGCACTTTTCTTACAAAAATGATGCAAAGTATACAGGACAATAACTGTTATTCTCATTTTACAAAGGAGGAAACCAAGGCACTGAGAAGTTAAGTAATTTACTCATTATCACATAGCTAGCAAGCAGCTGAGCTGAATATTAAAATGACTAAAAGTTCAATGTTCTTTTCACTACAAAATTCTTCTTCCTTACCATCCCATAATAATGATAATATTTTTTTTCAGAGCCTAAAATAGTTCCTGGCACCGTAGATACTACATGCTTCATGTTTGATGGATGAACTGATTTTCATGTATCCAATTGCAATTAGATAAGTATTTCTTAATTATAGAATTATGTAACATGAAAGTCAAAACTTTGTCACCTCTTACTTGGTTTCATTTTTCTGCAGTTGTCTGTGGACATTTGCTTCAATTTTATCTAAGATCTCTATGTTGCTCTTTATAGCATAAAAAGTGTTCCCCCACAATAACCCTGTGAAGAAGACAGTACAAGGATCATTGTACCCATAGTAAAATGAGAACATCATTATCTGGGTAAGAACAGGCCTATAGCAATACCTCACTGAGATATAGAGGTGACCCTGAGCTTTCAAAGGCTTTGTCAGTCAACTCTACATTCTGACAAATTCTCCCATGCTGGCATGCTTTAAAGTGTAGCCCAATCACAGATTGTGTCAGCTGTCGGAGGATTAATCTTCTTAAATTTGGAGAGTTTTTCCCAAATCACTGTTTACTACGTGCTCAATTACGTGATCATGGGAAGCCCTGAAATGAAGGAAAAATACAAAATAGCCATTAGTACTATGCAGCTCCCTCCCACTTCTGCAATGATTGTGCAAGAGTGCCAGAAATTGGGTCAGAGGATACAAAGAATTGCACAACTTTTAGAATGTCTAAAAACATTAATATGGTCATTTAATTGCAACCTCCTTTTTCAGTGAACAATAAGTAAAGATAATAGATCTGCAGAATTGTGTCAGCTTTGGCTTCATTATGACTGAAGTCAGAAGACAAAAGGGAGTTGCAGCTAAATGGAAGGAAGGCTCATAGGTTCTGCTTAGAGAGGCAAATATATGAGTTGGTGAAACTGGTTTCCAATGCAGGTAATTATAGCTGAGGTCACCAGCTGTTGCAGTGTGAGAGCAAGTAGGAAACTTTTACAAACAACTTGATAGGAGTTAAATTTACAAGATTATTAATACTTGATGACTTCATTGAAAAACTGGGCATAGGGGAGAAGGGTGAAAAATATTTTGAAAAAAATAGCTCAAGATCAAGAAATGAAAGAGTCCATAGACATATATGTGTGACAGGGGTTTTACCCTTATGTGTCACTGAGTTTCTTCCCACAACATTCCCCAATAAATTCAAAATGGATATGTCGTGAATATTAAGCCTTATCTCATAAAAAAAGAAGAGAGGCACAACATATATCTTTCACAGCTATTGGGAAAGTGTTAATTTTTAGCTAAACCAGGGATAGAGGCAATTACAAAAGATAAAATAATTTTGATAAACATAAAATACTTGTCACAAACAAAATGAATGCATCTTGAATAATAAGGGAAACAGTTTACTATGAAAACATCTTTGAAGTCCAAGGAAGGGGATTGAAGGGTGTATTAGAGCCAGCTCCAACCTTCTTATGGAAGTCAATTGTCAGATTTTCAGCATGAGCATTCACACCTCAAAAACTGGAAAACATTAAGGTTCAGGCCTTGATTTTTTGCTTTGTTTATTGTCTAGGCATAAGAAAGTGTTAATAATGCAAAATAAACTTAACATGTGTGAATACATTTTTTTGTTCCCTAAAGAGCCAGGTTGTTAAACATCTATCACCACACCCTTATGTTGCTCCTCCAGATGCTCCTATTTGTGAATGACATTGTGTTCATTTCATTACTCTTCACAATAATGAAATACCTCATAAATGAGATTTACCACTACTCTAAAACATTAAACTTAACCATCTACACAGGAAAAATCAAGAGGGTGAAGAATACCTGTTTTCCAGATGATGATATATAGCTGGATGAACAGCCTTTTGAGTTAGTTCATAAATGCATGTATGTTGGGCAAGGACAGATACTAAAGATGAGTTAGATTCAAAACCAGATAGTAAGAATGAATGAACAAATGAATGAAAAAATCACATTGACTTAAAGCACTGTGCTAAGCACTGAAGAAATACAAGTACAAAATTCAAGATAGTCTCTAACCAGAAGGAACTTATATAATCACAGAGAAAGAACACACAAACACATGTACATACCTATACATATATACATGCATGTATATATTTGATTAGCAGAGAGGGGTTTTGGGGGGAAGTCATAGGCATAATGAGTGGAGTCAATGGTTAATAGATTGACATGCCCCTTTCAGAAATTGTGGTGATATTGATTCTTTTGTTGTTCCCAGAGAAAGAGGCAAAAAGTTGCAGGGGTTGAGATTGAGGACAGGGAATCTCTAGTAGTCTAATAGAAAAATGATCAGTGGTGGGTCTAAGATTGGCTAAGGACAGCACAATTCCATACTGGGAGGTGGAGGATCAGGTTTGAAGATAGAGGGTAAAGAGCAGCAGCATAACAAGGAGGTGGACATGAGTAGGCTAGATTGCTTTTGTATAATTGTGTAGTACTTTCAATGACACCAAGCTCACTGAAACAAAACACTAACTTTTTCATAACAAAGTTCTTCCATTTGATTCTGAGTGGCTATGAATGATGGGATGCTAAATGCCCAAAGACTCATAATTGCAGAGAATCTAAAGGAGAGTAGATAGATATGATGTGCGTGTATGTGATTAAATAGTCAAAAGTTAAATCGTCATGTCGGAAGTCACGTATGATGAGGCAAGATGGTAGAGTCAATAGAGTTGGATTTGGAGTTAGGGTATCTATGTTCTAATTACAGCTCTGCTGTTTGCTATGTGTGTGCCCTACCTTGAACAAATCACTTAACCTCTCTGGTCTTCAATTTATTCATCTGCACATGTGTAAGTAAGACACAATGGCTTCCAAGACCTCCTTAGCTCTTTCTACATGATCCTGCACACTACTGAAGGCATATATGATCAAAAAAGTAAAGAGTAATGTAGCAAGGGTCAGATACAATCTATTTATTTTTACTGGTACCCATTTTAAGAGAGATTCCTAATTGGTTAGATGTTCTTACAGAAGTATTTTTTTAGAAAAATGGAAACAAAACTCGCTCAGGGTTAGAGGATATCTATAGATTGAAATATACACCACTGAAGGTAATGCCAAAATAAAGCACCATCACAGATTCTTTGAATTATTGAGGATGGGGAAAATCTAAGTGGGTTATTTCTGGTTCTCAAAATGAATCAGTTTCATTTCACTTTGGTTATAGAAGCAGCACATATTTGGGTTAGAAGGGATATTCAACTCTTCCTTTCTGTGTAATCCTATTCAAACCCTCTATTTAATTTAGGGTTTCCTTCTTCAATATCCATGGTAATAGCCCATTCAATGTCCATTTAAACATTTCCAGACAGGGGATTCAAAAGGCAGCTGATTTCATTTTTTGAAAAGGTCTGATTGTTAAAAAGTTTTTTCCCTCCTTATTTCTCCTGAAATTTTCTTTCTCATTTGTGTTGTCTTTTGGGCTATACAAAGTGTCTTCCTCATGATAATCTTGAAATATTGGAAGACAACTATTATTTATTTGTCCCTAAATTTTCCCCAGATATTGACTAAATTTGTCTCTTTGAAACTTTCCCCTATTAATCTTGATTCTACTCTGTAGGACAAAATAGAACAAATACAATCCCACCTCTAGATGGTAGACCTTTGAGTATTTGAAAAGTTTTCAGTTCACCTCTAAATCTTCTCTTTAGGTAAAATACACTGTGAATGTGGTCTGATTTAAAAAAAAACATAACCACCTGTTCTGGATACTATAATTTTATTAATAAATTGTAAATTTGCAATAAACTTTGGATATGCATGTAATTGAATATGCATTGGTTGATGTTGAGCTTGTAGTCAATCTACTTTTAAAATTTTTTAAATAACATTACTTCTGTTCTTGTGTAGTTTATGCTTTTAAAAATCAAGTTAAAATCTTTGTATTTAACTTTACTAAATTTTATCTTGTTAGTTTTGTTTCATTGTTATCCTCTGTCGAGATACTGTTGTATTCTCTTTTGTCATCCAACTCATTGATCATTATTTCTTAATTCATGTCATATGTACATCTCACAAGAATGGTCCTGTGTAAATGTAAACTATTTCTATTAATATTATACCTATATCTGAGTTATTGACAAATAAATGAAAAGGACAGGACCAAAACCCTGTAACATATCATGCCTTATTCTAACACTCTCTCTGTCATAATGTAGTATAGAATATTTTTAAATGACCTGTATTTGCAGTTTAGAGGACCTGAGTACTGCTCATATCTCTTCTAGTTTTTATATGTATGACTATCGTCATGTTACAATTTCTCTGGGCCTTTATTTCCCCATTTGTAAAAGAGGGATTTAACTACGACCTTAACATCTGCTCAGCCTTCTTAATTGCATGATCTGGAAAATGCAAGGTAGTATAGCTAATTTGGAGCATGGCTAGCATGAGGAGTGACAAAATAAAGTTCAGAAAAAAAATGTTCTCTTAACATAAAATAATGTTAGAAGTAGGTGACAACCAAAATTGGAAAAAAAAACAAGCTGTAAATTAAATTCTACACACATTTATAAATAACCCAGGGTGTGTCAAGCTGTGGAGATACAAAAAAAAAAGAGGAAATAATTCCAAGGTATTTATATTCTACTAGAGAAACAACACCTACACATACATACACACAAACACACAATATACAAAATAATTTAGGAGTGATGGGAGCACTAACAGCTAGAGGAATCAGAATATGACACATGAACTTGGTTTATAAACTTAAAGATTTATGAGCTTATTGGAGTTTGCAGAGAGTTAATAAACTTCACAGATTTAGAAACAAGTTATATGAATTCTACTGTCTTGGGTAGCTTGATATTTTTGCAGTGTTTTTTTAATATGCTATTTTTATTCTTAGTATAAAAGAGGAATGAAATGCCCCATATTTATTCTCTCATTCAATCATTTATCTATCATCTGTCTTTCATCCATCCATTTATCTATTTATCATTCTACCATCCACCCATCATTTTAGCTACCTATCACCTTTCATCTATCTACCAAACTAGCTCTCTGTCTCTATCTATTTATCTATCTCTATTGATTAATCTATTTATCAATCTATTTATTGATCTATCTTTCTATCACCCTCTGCACATATACAAATGCATACCTCCACACAGATACACAAAGTGGCAGAATGGCATAGTAAATAGAGAGGTGATTTTGGGATAAGGAAGGCCTGGATTTAAGTCCTTTCATGAGGCATTCTTGCTGTGAGATACTGGACAAATCATTAAACTTCTGAGTACCTCTAGGGAACCAAAAACTGCAGAATGAGTGCTGACCTGCATTGCTGGGAGTTTCCTTAATGAGAGTTCCCTATACTAATGACATATATATTTCCCATAAAAGTATGTATCTTGATATGTGTATACATATATAAAAGATGCTTTCATTTGACTTCTTTATTTTGGAAGCCATATATAATTCTATTTGTGAAACTATAATAACTCCTAAATAAATTGATTCTTAAATTCACAATTAAACATTAGCATCTCTTATAAGTAGAAACCAACATATATATATGTGTGTGTGTGTGTGTAGTTATATGTATGCATGTATATATACATGTATGTGTATGTGTGTATATACATAGACAGACATAGACCTAATATGTAAATATCATGCATAAGAGATAACAGATAACATATAAGTGCTTTACTGTTATAAGAGAAAATACTACATTACATTATTTTCAGTCACCAAGACTTAAAGTATAAAGCATGCACTGAACATTGAATAAAATATGATGGATACAGCATATTAATTACGAGGATAATTTGGAGATTTTGGGAAAAAAATAGTCTCTCCAGGCTTCCATGTAATGCAGCTTCATTGGAGAAGGTAATCAGGGTACAGAACTGCATTGCTATGGCAACAGAATATAAATGAAAGAAGATTGCACTTATTACATAGATGCAGTTTTGATCCCTCATTTGTAGGGGGTCAGAGAGAGCTACAATTTGATCATGGTACAAGCTCAGTCTATCTCAATTATATATTCACTTAGAGGAGGGAGATCACTTTGAAGTTCATATGAATTGAACAGATCATTCCTATGTGACCAAAAAAATTCTTCTTCCCCTAATTATTTCTTCCCATTAATTGTTTTCTTTTTCATTTAACAGTTTCAAAACACTTGGCAGATGTTATCTGGTGACAGCCATCATGCCCATCATTTCATAATTAAAGGTTAGATGATTCACCTGAGATCATTTGATGTGTAGAAGGAGGTAATTCTTTTTCATGTTTATGCCTTAAATGAACTAAACTCTGTCTAAAACAGAGGATCTATAGCCTCGAGGCAGATGCCTTGAGCAAGATGCAAACATATCAGAAAGAAAAGACTCACAAAATAATCATAATCATAATAAACATAATTAGAACAACTAAAGAAACTCCCTCAAATCCTATCCATCATACCTGTCTTTTAGGAGGGCTTGGGATTTCAGGGGAATGTCAAAGTAAGGGAATTCCGACTTAGCTGAAGTACAGCAGGGTTCAGGACTTGTGTTGTCCTGACACTCCTATTGTAGTTGTGAAGACCTGGCATGAACTCTGAAACAGTGAAAAATTGGACTCTACCGGATTAGCACCCTGGTCAGGGTTATGAAACTACTATACTTATGAATCAAATAAATGGATAGGGTGACACAAGATTGCAGCTCCATTCCATTTAAAACTATTTTGCTATTCAGCTTAACATGACATCATAATAAATGGTGAGTTCTGGGATCAGAAGAAGATGAGTTACAATGGAACAAATGAGAAATGCCAATTTGCCACTTGACTGACATGCTTCAGTGAAGATGGTGCAAAACATTAAGGAGTGAGTGGGGATGAAATGGACTGAAGCAATGAATAATTCTATGATGTGCTAATACTATGTGATAGCAAAAGAGACAGATCTCATTAATGACAGTCAATATCTACATACTGCTTTATTAGTCAATGATACCCTCAGCTCACACTTTGCTAACCATTGGCATATTAAAACAAAAAAAAGAAAGAAAAAAGAAATTTCATCTCTAAGCCAAGATTAGATAAAATAAGAAAATTAATTTAGGAGTACCTAAAATATGAAAAGAGAACATTGAAGAACCTGAGAAAACTGAAATTTTTTACTTGAAATAAGCTTCAGAAGTTATATCTAATAAAAAAAAAAGATGAAAGCAGGAGCAAAATCTCAAGTGACTTTGAAAGTAGATGGACATACTTCTACTGGAATTCTAAAAATCTCTTTTAAAATTTAATGCCATGAATCTCACTAGCAGAGCAATTATAACAAATCAAAATAATTTTGAAATCCTCTTGTGTGCTAGAATTGTCATGAACTAATGCATTCTCCCTTAGTATTTGACAGAAAGTGTAAAAACATTTCAGAACCTGCGGAAAGCATTTAGACCTGCATTATATGTGTCAGACATTAACATGGTGAGAACCAGGAGGAAAGGTGGAGCTATCAAGGAGTGCCCTGAAAGAAACATATTAACTACCACCAAGGTAGAAGCAATATGAGAAAATTATTGAAGATATATCAAAAAGGCATTGTAAGAGTGTATCAATATCTGGCTGGGTAAATATATTCAAAAACTTGAACGCCATATTGCTTACATAAAGGAAGCAAGAAAAGACACATGTAGAAAGGGTTCTGGAAAACAAAAAGTTTAAATTTTAAGATAATACAAGAAGTCAAATTGCATAAAGAACAAAATAAACCATTCAGTATCAATTTTTAAAAATGTTGACAAAAACCAGAGAAGAAATCAGGCAGAAATCTTATCTTCAAGAAAGAAGATGTGAAAAAATGTTTGTCATGTATATGATAACAAGAAGGTGGACATAATGAAAACACATTAGATAAAAGAAAAAAACAAAAAAGTGTGTACATCAACAATACTATGAATTAGAGAACAGTTATATCAAGGATGAGCTTTTCACACCATCATCATCTGCTTATACAATTTGTTGCCAAGACTTATCAATTTTACCATTGTAACCTCTTTTGTATATGTCCCCTTCTCCACATGCCTGAATTAGTGCAATTGCCAGCTGGCTGATCTGTCTGCCACAAGTCTCTCTCTACTCCAGTCCTTTCTCCCTAGGTCATCAAAGTAATTTTCCCAAACCGCAGATTTGACTTTAGCACCATCCTCTCCCTCACTCATAAACTGCAATTGCTCCAGGACTAAATAAAAAAATCCTCCATTAGGTACACAAAGCCTCTCACAACCTAGCTCTCTCCATCTTCCAATATTCTTACATCCCGTACTCCACTTCCCCCATTCTCTTATCTTTTCAGTAGCACTGACCTTGCTATTTCTCATACAATACATTCCTTCTCCCAATTTCAGGCATTTTTCACTGACTACTCCCATGAATGGAATGTTCTCCCTCCCCATCTAAGCCTTGTGGATTCCATGGTTTCATTCAAGTCTCAGATACAGCCCCTTATTTTATAGGAGGCCTTTCCCAACCCCTCTTCTAATTCCCTCTTTTAATTATTTCCTATTTGTCATGTATGTAGATTGTTCATCAATAGTTATTTGTATTTTGTCTCTTCCATCAGACAGTGAGTTTTTTGAGAGCAGGGATTATTTTTTATCTTTTTTTTTTTTGTAAACATAATGCTTAGCACAATGCCTAGCAAACTGAAGCTACTTAAATAATTTTATTGACTAACTGACCAAAATTCCAACTTATCTGGAAACCTAAAAAGGAGTAGAGAGAGAAAAGATTCTCACATGATTTATAGTAGTATAAGAATTACTAGAAAGGCAGGCGCTACTATGGAGAACAAAAATTGGTTTTTTAGACATTCATTCTTTTATTCTCCCATCCCTGAGTAAAAGAGAAGGGGCTGAATGCTTCCCAAATCACTAGACAGCACTAAGGAACATGACCTTTCCTCTTGTTACCACCTTCACCATTCTTTCCTTTTAGAGGCTGGACTTGTGCTTGGGGCATCTGTGATAATGCATCCTGGTGGTCAATAACTGTAGGTATAAACTTGGCCATATCTTCATAGGTCCCTTTCTCTGATATTTTGGAAAAATTATAAATAGACTTATTGATAAAAATAATCACTATGAGGTTATCTCACACACTTAGTTTATGAGTTGCACAGTTAAGGAAATTTCTAACATCTGGATAGAGATTTTGATGTCTTATCACTTTAAATTCTGTGTATTCACCAATTAGTTTCTCTAGTCTTCCATTACCCATTGTGCAAATTAAGGACATAAAATGAGTCAAGAATAATTAAGATCAATCTTATCTATATCTAGAAAAATGTTGACTTAAACAATTGTTTATTTCAACAAATAAGTAACAAAAGAACACAAATCTGGCTTTAAACATGTCCTTTTATTCAGAAAGGAGGGGGGGAGGAGGAAAGTTAAAAATACAAAAGTACTTACTGTGTGAATTCTTAACCAGAGAAGAGTTCTACTGTCATCAAGCATATCCCAAAGTCTGGTCACATCTGTACTATCTACCTCTAGTGAATGAAGGCCACACAGCCAACCTAGGAGGGTCTACACACATTCAGTGTCTCCTTTACTTATCTCTCCATTCCAGCCATTCAACTCTGAAAATCATCTGTCTGTTTTTGTCTGTGTGTGTGTGTGTGTGTCTCTCTCTGTCTCTTTCTATGTCTCTACGTCTTTCTGGCTCTGTGTCTGTCTGTCTCTCTCTGTGTCTCTAAGTCTCTGTATCTCTCCATCTCTCTCTATGCCACTCTGTATCTGTCTCTCTCTGTGTCTGTCTCTCTCTATTAGCTTTCTAAGTCCTTTATATCCTGGGTCCTTCCTACTTTTCCAGTCTTCTTCCACTTTATCTCTCTCCACATACTTAATGATACAATGACACTGGCCTTCTTGTTGCTCCTTGAACAAGACAGTTTGTCTCTTGACTCCAGGCATTTTACTGCTTGTATTCTATGCCTAAAATGATTTCTACCCTTGTCTCTGCATCTTAACTTCCTTAAAGTCTCAGATAAAATTGTACTTTTTGCAAAAAGTGTTTCTCTCAATGACAGTGATTTTCCCTCTAAGATTCTCTTACTCTGTATAGAACTTGTTTGTGCCTAGTTGTCTGCAAGTTTTTTAATCTATTAGTATATGAACTCCTGGAGAACAGAGACTGTTTTTGCCTTTCTCAGTTACCCATTCTTAGCACAGTGCTTGACACATAATAAAGACTGAATACATGATTATTAACTAGATTTTTTAAAAAAATCATATATCTACTACTAAAGAATAAGAATACCAATGACCTCTCCAAATATAGTTCAATTACATCTTTTGGTAATTTATTAATGTAATGGTGGTCTGATGCATGTGTAGACCTCATCACTTTAGAACAATGGCATAATCCTCTAGGAAGACATTAGAGAATCTGCTTCCAGGAGTGTGAGGACTAAAGGACACATGAACAAACTGTATCTGCTTAACCTGCTCTGTCATTTTGACTACCTTTTCTGACTGTTTCCATATCTAGGGTCTCTTGAGAGACATAAACACTGTCTTTCTCTACTTCCATACAGGAAAGAATGTCAAGGTTGCTCTCACAGATTACTCCTGTCTCCCTGTGGTAACAATGTTGTACATAAAATCTCAGTTTTGGCTCAAACTCCCAGCTTCTAGTGGCTTGCTGTCCCAAACTTTAATGATTCTTACTAGTGGAGATGGCACTCCCTTCACCAGATACCAGAAGCAAAATACTCACAGAAATCTTGCAGAAGTATGAATAAGGCAAAGACAGTAGTTGAAGCAGATAAACTTTTTCAATACTACCTCAATCAAAAAACCTTATATTCAAGACATGGTTAGATGATCAGAACCAATTATGTAATGTCCACTACTCAAGACTAGTCAATGTTAACTTTTCAGATTGCAAAATGGAACATAATAGATTCGGAATGTATCTGAACCAAAAACCTTACAATACATGAAAAACTCAGTGCCCATCACCCTAAAGCAGCCCTAGAAAGATCAGCACTTCTTAATTAAAATAGAAGAAGAGTACTGATATATATCCACAAAGTACATGAAAAGCAGGTCCAAAATCTATAGGAACACATTTGGAATAAGCAGACAACACTTCATTAAGCAATAGCAAAGACTGATTACAAACACATGCCATTGAATTTGTGAAATATAACTGAAACTAGTTTCCCCTCCATATGGAGCTTATGAAACAAGTAAGATCCAACATCTGCATGAACTCATTGAACAATAAGTTAACAATGAAAGGTTGAGCAAATGACTGATCTAGATTTGTTTGTGGAAATGGATGGTTTAATAATGGCAATTTAGGATCAGGTCTTTGCCACCAGAAAGTTGCTATTGCTATTCAATCTTTAAGTCAAGTCCAACTCTTTGTGACCCCATGGACCACATAGCATGCCAGACCTTTTTATCTTCCAATATATCTTGAAATCTGACCAAGTTCAAGTTTGTTGTTTCCTTAATACAATCTATCCAACTCATCCTCTGCTGTCCCCTTTTCCTTTTGCTTCAATCTTTCCCAATACTGGGGTCTTTTCCAATGAATCCCATCTTCTCGTTATGTGTCCAAAGTATTTATGCTTCAGCTTCAGTAGTTGACTTTCCAGTGAATAGCCTAAATTAATTTCTTTAAGTATCAACTGATTTGATCTCCTTGCTATCCAAGGTACTCTCAAAAGTCTCAAAAGTTCTCTAGAACCACAACTTGAAAGTGTTGATTCTTCAGCACTCACCTTTCCTTTTCCTTGGTTTATATATCTTACATTCCAGGTTCCTTTGCAATACTGATTTTTATAGCACTAGACTTTCCTTTTATCACCAGATACATTCTCAGCTGAGCTTTCTTTCCACTTTGGCCCAGTCATTCCATAGTACTAGAGCTACTTGTAGTTGTCCTCTATTCTTTCCCAGCAATGTAGTGGACACTTTCTGACCTGAGGGGCTCACCTTCCAATGTCATCTCTTTTATCACTTTAATATACTCCAGGGGTCTTCTTGGCAAAGATATTGGAGTGGTTTGCTATTTCCTTCTCCAGTGGATGATGTTTTGACCTATCCATCTCAGGTAACCCTACACAGCACAGTTCACAGTTTCTTTAGCTACACAAGCCCCTCTACAATGACAAGGCAGTGATCCTGGATGAGGAGGGGCAAAAATATGGGTGGGGCTATCTTTAAAAAGCCTTGATTTAGTTGTGAAAGTAGATTATACAACAGTAGCCATATCTCACAATGTGCAAATATCCCAGAATTCATTAGTAACTGATGTTGAACAGATACATCTGGGAGGGTTATGTGAGAAGGTATTTCTGATTGTTTGCAGATAATTCTTAGAAAAGGATTGTAGAATAAGAGGGATGAGAAGATGGTTCCATTTGCGGACACATTGATGCCTAGGGGTTTCAGTTTTTTTTTTTTTCATTCAGAGATATATTGAGAACACTTTAGAATATTATATTCCAGAGGGTAAAGGAGCTAGGATTGCAACCAAGAGTGAACTACCCAGCAAAACTGAGTAAAATCCTTCAGGGGGAGGGGGGAAATGAAGAAACAAAATTATCCCTGTTTGCATATGATATAATGGTATATTTAGAGAACCTTAGAGAATCAATAAAAACTACCAAACAATTTATAACTTTAGTAGAGTTGTAGGATATAAAATAAACCCACATAAGTCATCAGCATTTCTATATATTACCAACAAAACCCAGCAAGAAGAGATAGAAAAAGAATTTTCTTTCAAAATAACTTCAAACAATATAAAGTACTTGTAAGTCTATTTGCCAAGATAAATCCAGGAATTATATGAACACAATTACAAAGCACTTTCCAGACAAATAGACAGATCTAAACAACTAGAGAAATGTTAATTGCTATTGGTAGGCCAAACCAATACAATAACAATTGCATTTTAGCTTAATGTAATTTATTTAGTCAGTGGTATACTAATCAAACTACCAAATAATTATTTTATAGAGCCAAAAATGATAAAAAATTATTTTGGAATGACAAAAGATCAAGAATATCAAAGGAATTAATGAAAAATGTGAAGGAAAATGGCATAACAGTACCAGATTTTAAATTATATTACAAAGTGATAATTATGAAAACTATCTGGTACTGGCTAACTGGTACTGGTGTACCACTAGAATAGATTGAGCACACAATACATGGTAAATGACCACAGTAATCTAGTATTTGATTAACTTAAGGAGAATTCACTATTTTACAAAAATTGCTGGGAAAATTGGGAAACAGTCTAGCTGAAATGAGGCAGAGAACAACATTTCACACCATATCTCAAGTTAAGGTAAAAATGGGCACATGATTTAAACATAAAAGGTGACAATAAGCAAATTAGGTAAGAATGGACTAATGTACCTGTCATATATGTGGATAAGGGAAGAGATTATGACCAAATGAGATGGAGAGAGTCACAGGAATTAAAATAAATAATTTTAACTACATGCAATTAAATTTGTTTTTGCACAAATAAAACCAATCTAGCCAAAATCAGAAGAAAATCAGAAAAGTGGGAGGGGGGAATTTATGGAGTTTCTGTGATAAAAGCCTCTTTTCTTTATTATATAGGGAACTGAGCCAAATTTCTAAAAATAAGACCTATTCTCCAATAGATAAATGTCCAAAGGATATGAAAAGGCAGTTTTTCGATGAAATCAAAGCTATCTGTAGTTGTATGAAAAAAAATGTTCTATATCATCAATTAGAGAAATGCAAATTAAAACAACTCTGAGGTACCACCTCAAACCTATCAGCTTGGCTAACATGATAGAAAAGAAATATGATAAATGCTGATGGGGATGTGGAAAAATAGATTCATTAATGCACTGTTGTTGGAGTTGTAAACTGGTCTAACCATTTTAGAAGTATTCCTAAAGGGCTATAAAACCATTCATACCCATTTGCTCAGCAATACCACTGCTAGGTCTCCATACCACAGAGATCAAAGAAAAAGGAAAAAGACCTATATGTACCAAAATATTTATAACAGCTCTTTTTGCAGTGGCAAAGAATTGGAAAATGAGGGGATGCCCATCAGCTGGGGAATGACTGAGTAAGTGGTAGTATATAATTTTGATGAAATATTATTATGCTCTAAGAAATGACCATCAGGTTGGTTTTGGAAAAAACTGGGAATTTTTATGTGAACTTATGCATAGTGAAGTGAGAAGAACCAGGAGAGCACTGTACACATTAACAGCAATATTCTATGGATGATAAACTATGAAAAACTTAGTTAACGTAATCAATACAAGCATCCAAAACAATTCCAAATCCAAAATTATGATGGAAACACTATTCACCTCCAGAAAGAGAAATGATGAACCCTGAGTGCAGACTGAAATACACCTTTTTCCACTTTATTTTTCTTGCTTTTTTGCAACATGAATAATATGGAAATATGTTTTGCATGACTTTACACATATTGATATTGTATCTCTTACCTTCTCAATATGTAAGGGAGGTATTGGATGAAGGAAGAGAATTTAGAACTCAAAATTTTTAAAAAATGAAAGGTAAAATAAAGTATACTGAAATAGCATATATGGAATGGTTCTTCTCCCCCAATCCCTTAGTGTGAAATGTGGGAGGAGGTACTGAGCAGTCAATTCTTTTTGGACAATAATAGAATCAATATTACTGCCTATCACAACTTTTAAATACCACTCAAGGGGATAAACAGGAAAAATAAAAGAAAGTAGAAATGTCTGAAAGTTGAAATCATCATTCCCGTAAATAACAACTGCTAATGATTCAGGAACCAGTATGAAGAGGAATAAAAAATATACTTACCACTTTGCCTCTACTTGATTCCTGCATCCATTTCCTCATTTGTTGCTAAATATAGTTATCCCATGTCACACATGAATAGCTGCCCCCATAGGATCTCCACTCCCTTTATACTATAAATATACCCCAGTAACAATGATGAAGGCTATTTTATACAAGGAAATGTTGGAAACTGTGCAGCACATCATTGCACATAGTCAAAGTTATAACCTATTGAATATTTATTGAAATGTGACCTAATGTCTAGAAATATTCATCAGAATTTGACTATCTTTAATGGTTCCACAGGTGAGACTAATCTTCATACTAAAAGTATAGACCACATAATAGTTCATAGAACTCAACCAATAAAATGTACAAGAACCAGACAATTATCAGACTGCATTTCACCTACAATTGCCTAAATAGAACATCCATTTTAAAAAAAAGACTTAAAAGCAATATTTTAAGTAGATGTAACTATCCCAAATACTCATAGTCTTTAAGCTAACTGGAAAAAAAATACTTTCAAAGTATTGAGACCTGGCCAAAGAAATCAAAGTTCCATGGGAACGGGATGACATTTGTATCCCTATGGTCCTGTCTGCTACCAGCATTGTACTGAGGATGGTTTCAAAAAGCCTACAGAAGATAACTAAAAATCCTAATATTTAATCAATCAAAAAACCTGCTATTTCATCCACCAGCACAATAGTATGTAAAACATTAGCTGTAAAAGAAGAATAGCAGAACAGCAACTTATCTCAAAAGAAGTTACCATTCTGAATTACATCAGAAAAGATGAAAACAAGATAACAAACACAACAATAATATTTTAAAAGTCACCTTGTGGTTGGATTGCTCACAGATAAACTGCTGCTTCTTTGTTAAGCTTGACCCTTTTACCCTGAGGATTTTGAGCAGTTAATATGCTTATGTAAAAAGTAATTTTGCTCAAGGAAGAATGAGAGCTAAAGAGTCTCTACACAGCTCTGTTCCACATCAGTATGACATCACAGGGATGTATGGGGTGTTCAAGGAGGACTAGCATCTCTAGTGTGAGGGCTTGCCCACACCTTTTCAGGGTTGCTCATCCACCTTTGGTGTCTATCAGGCACTCGACTATCACCTGTGACTCTGAGAAGCAGCAGCATGTACAGTGGTCATACCCTGGTAAACCATCTTGGCAAGTGGCCTAAACCAGGTTGAGGGTAACTGATGGGCCCTGTCAGTGAGGCGGGGTCAGGAGTGTCCACATTAATTATGTGAAGACTCCCCAGTGGAATGGGTGGATGAGAACAAATTGTTCCAATGGCAATGAAGATGATGCTGTGGAGCACTTAGAGCTTGGTCAAACATCAAAGATGACAAGGTCATCCACTGTATTCTGGGTCATTGTCAGTCATCTTGATTTCTATCTTGCCACGGGACTTCAATGACACTGGAAGAGAGAAATTGACAGCTATGTTCAACTCAGCCTCACTTAAATCCAATTCATGCATGTAAGCAATCACCCCATGATGACATTGGTCCTCTTCAAAAATGAAGGACAAATAACAACAATTACATCAGAGTACAAGAGGAATAGTTAATAGCATATGCATTTCACAATATTTTGTATTGCATGAAATATACCGTACAAAAACATCTAAATCATATCTAAACATGTATATATTTAGCAACCTCTCAAAACTGTGTGTCAATTTTAAAGTCTACTGTAGTGAGTGAGGCACTGAACTTACTCTCAGGAGGACATATATTGAAATTGATCTAAACATTTGTTAGTTGCCAGACTTTGCACAACTTATGTGACTTCTCTGAGACTGAGATTTCTCATCTTCAAAATGAAAACTATACCTTTAGTACAGGTATTTACTATATAGTATATATTATACCTATAGTAACTAGCTTATGATGTAATAGAGATCAGAGGGGAAAAAAGTATATAAAAAGCTCTTTGCAAACTGTAATGGACTGTATAGTGTGCTAATTACAGAAACTAATACATATTATTAATAAAATGGTTGCTTTTGCTAGTAAGTCTAAACAGAATGGTTGTCTCTACCCTTAACATTATCTTATTTATTTCTTATTCAGCTTCTGAGTCCAGGGTTAGGAATATTAGATGATTGCAAAAAAGGATGCATAGTAAAATTTAGTGTGTTTAGGAAAGGATTTGCCCAGATTCTATGTAAGTTATAGACTATCCATAGCTTTTGCTTTGTTTCATTAAGACAAATTCTGAAAATTCTGCCAGTTGGCATTCTAATCCCTTGCATGATTTATTACAGATAATAAATTATACATCAAACTCTTGAAAAGAAGGAGCCTAATTTTGTGGGTATTTGGTGCAACAAAAAAAGTAGCTCTGTGTGTGTGTGTATGTTTCTGTGTGTGTGTGTGTGTTTCTGTGTGTATAATGTTAAACTCTATAAATAGCATAGCTACTCTTTGATAAAACTTACTATTCCCAAGTTCATGAAATCTTGTTATACAGTGACACTATATTTCAAGCAAGTTTCAATATATGGATTCCAAGGCAATTAATGACCTAAAAACAGCTAATTTCCTCTCCTCTCCTGGGAATGAGAAATTGTTCTTAATTACATAAACATCTTTAGCAGTTATCTTTAAGTATGATCTGTAGGATGAAATAGTTCACTTTTAATTGATAAATTTTCATGCAAAAAGCAGATATAAAATTGACCTCAAAGTCAGGAAGACACAGTTTCATCTCCTGCATCTGTCATTTACTGGCTGCTTGACCCTTTAATGTCTTTGTGCTCTAGGCAATTCTTTAAGGCTATAATGTGTAGAGAAAATGCCAAATTGTATGCCAAGAGTTTCATCAGTTGGGAATATACTATACAAATAAATTTACAGGTCTAGTCCTATTCCTATCCCTATGAAAGAAAACATACATGAATTTAAAAAAAAATAATCCATCATCCTGTACAATATACAGGTAAGAATTAAAGTGAATACATAAGATATTATAATTCTCATATGATAATATTGACTTATTGCCTTTGCTATATAGTAAGTCAATAAGAAAATATAGACTATATTATGTTTAAAATTAAATGCTACTTAAGTAGAACATTTAAATTGAATATCTGATGAGTAGTATGATAGGGGATAAAAAGTTGGTCTCAGAGTCCTAAAAGTGTAAGATCAAGACCTCCTTCTGCTATATACTGGCTATATGACTCTGAGCAAGTCCCTTATCCTCTCAGTGTTGCAGGTAACTCTTTAAGTTTATAAGTTGCACAGAAAGTGCCCACCTACATGGGTAGAGTAGGTTCCTCGTTGGTGATTCCAGTGAAATCATAGGTCTAGAGTACCAGTCCCATCTCCATTCAAACTAAAACTTCTAATATCACACAAAAAATAGATCCTGATTTTTTTTAAAAAATTAGGCAATTGAGGTTAAGTGACTTGCCCAGGGTCACACAGCTAGTAAGTGTCAAGTGTTTGGTCTAAGGCCAGATTTGAACTCAGGTCCTCCTGACTTCAGGGCCAGTGCTCTATCCACTGCACCACCTAACTGACCCACTGTACCACCTAAGGGCCCCATAGCTTCTGATATTTTGAAGAAACATGTTAAATTTATACTATTTTGTTGGATTTTATATTACATCAGCTGTTTTAATGAGTATTTTAAAGCTAAAAAACCTATATTACAATGTAAACATCTATAATATCTAAACACATACTGAGTTTTATACTTAAAACATGCATTTTTAAAGTAGTTGACTTGGCAATGGGCCAATCTAATCCATGTAAATAGCAGAGACAAAAATTAGTCACAAGTTTTTTTTCTTGTTTTAACAAATAGAGTAAACAGTATCCCCCCCTTTTTTTTTATTAAATGTAAGAATACTTAATAAGAACTTACTTTGAAGCTATAGGTATAGGCTAATTTTAGGACTATGATAATAGTATGATTCATAGGATTTGGAACTTTAAGGAACCACTTCCTTAGTTTATAAATGAGAAAAGCATGGTCCCCAAAAGATGATGGAACTTGCTTAAGGCCTGCCATTCTCACTATTACCACTTACATCTGGACTAATGAAATCTGTAAAATAGAGGCAAGTGATATTGTGAATAATGCCAGAAATAATAAATGGAACACTCCTAATAAATTTTCATTCAGCTTCAATTTTTATGAAGTTCTGAAATAAGTTGGAAAAATTACTTTATGCCTTATCTATCTCTATCTATCTATCTATCTATCTATCTATCTATCTATCTATCTATCTA
>NW_020954608.1:16978625-17011169 GCF_900497805.2 Vombatus ursinus
CTATCTATCTATCTATCTATCTATCTATCTATCTATCTATCTATCTACATATACTCTAAGGATTAAGAAAACCATAAGACCAATATTTAAGAAATCCTCCTTCCCCTGACATCAATGCCACAGAAACATCCACATCACTGTAGTAACATATGTCAGAAAGGAGCTTGCTAATCTTTTATGACACCAAATTTCTTTCCTTTTTTGTTTTTTTTGTTTATATTCTATTTTTAAATTAATTAGTTAATTGATTGATTTAGCATTTTATATTTACCCAGTTACTTGCAAAACCAATTCTCAACATTCACTTTTAGAACTTTGAGTTCAAAATTCTCTCCTTTCTTCTCTCCTTATTTGCTCCCCCATGGAAGAGGCAAGCAATTAGACATAGGTTATACATGTGTAGTTGTGCAAAACAACCATAATAGTCATGGTGTGGCAACTTCTGCTTCCAGGAGCCAAGATGGCTGAGTAAAAAGATAGTCCCTCTCAATCTCCTGTATCAACCTCTGAAAACCCAGAAAATATCACCTCAGAAAAAACTCTGGAATAGCTGAACCAGAAGAAAGACAGGGTGCAGAAGTGCAGTAGCCCAGGTAGCAAGAGAGATTAAAGGGAAAGGCTTCTCTTACCCTGCGGGAAGAGGAGCAGTATGGAACCGGGAGTCACCCAACCAGCTAGTGGAAAGTCCCAATTTAGCACACCAGGAGGATATTCTGGTTCCTCAGCATTCTACAACAAACGGGTCTCCCAGTGCCTCAGCAAACATAAGGGAAGCAGCACTACAAAGGGCCCCAAGCGGATAAGCACCCTGCAGCATTCCTCTGAAAGGAGCTGAAGAAAGCAACATAGAGTTGCCCAAAAGTTCCAGCCTTGTTGATTCCAGCCCAACACCAGGTAAGCTGTCAGAATCCTACAGCCTCCAACTGCCAACCAGGAGGAGATCCCAAAGCCCAGGTGGTTGAGCAGGCAAACACCAACAGCTGGACCTCTGAATGCCTCAGTGAGGGCAGGGGAACTGGTGGAAACCAGCTCAGAAAACCACCAGGTGCCTCGGCATTCTTCAGCAAAGGAGTCTCCCAGTGCCTCAACAGAAATAAGGGAGGCAGCACTACAAGGGGCCCCAGGCAGATAAACTCCCAGCAGCACCCATCTAAAAGGAGCTGAAGAAAGCTAAAGGAAAGGAAAATAAGCCAACCGAGAATTGCCTGAAAGTCCCAGCCTTGCTGATTCCAGCCCAATACCAGGTAAGCTGCCAGAACCCTACAGCCTCCAATTGCCAACATAAGAGACTCCAGCACACAAAGCCAGTGACCAAAACCTAGGCTCCCAACTCAAGAAGCTTGAATCAGTGGCCTCTGCTCCCCAGCAGGAGAGCATAATCTCTTTAAAGGCCAGGGAATAAAGAAACAACATGAGTAAAAACAAACATATGATAGATTCATATTATGAAAAGAGTGAAGATCAAGACAGAAATTCTGAAGAGGACAACATTGTCATCAAACCCATGTCTGCAACATCAAAAGGGAATATGAACTGGTCTGAAGAAAACAAATCCCTTAAAAATACAATTGACCAACTGGAAAAAAAAAGTACACTGAAGAAAACAAATCCCTTAAAAATACAATTGACCAACTGGAGAAGAAAGTACAAAATCTAACAGAAGAAAACAATATGTTAAAAATTAGAACTGAACAATTGGAAACTAATGACTCTATGAGAGAGCAAAAATCAATCAAACAGAAACAAACAAATGAAAAAATAGATGAAAACATAAAATACCTCATGGGTAAGACAACTGACCTGGAAAATCGATCCAGGAGAGATCATTTAAAAATTATTGGCCTACCTGAAAATCATGATGAAAAAAAGAGCCTGGATAATATCCTTCAGGAAATCATAAAGAAAAACTGCCCTGAAGTCCTAGAACCAGAAGGTAAAATAACTATAGAAAGAATCCACCGCTCCCTGCCTGAAAGAGATCCTGAATTGAAAAAGCTAAGGAATATAATAGCTAAATTCCAAAATTACCAGATTAAAGAGAAAATACTGCAAGCAGCCAGAAAGAAAAAAAAAATTAAATATCATGGAACCACAGTCAGGATTACACAGGACCTTGCAGCCTCTACATTAAAAGACCATAGGGCATGGAACATGATATTCCGTAAGTCAAAGGAGCTTGGAATGCAGCCAAGGATTAACTATCCAGCAAAAATGAACATGATTTTTTGGGGAAGGAGATGGATATTAAACAAAATAGGGGACTTCCAAATGTTCCTGATAAAAAGACCAGAGCTCAACAAAAAATTTGATCTTCAAGTACAAGATTCAAGAGAGACATAAAAAGGTAAATGGGACAGAAAGATACAATATGTTGTTAATAAGGGCAAAATATTTACATACCTACAAGGGAAGATGACACTTGTGACCCTTGAGAACTGTACTGTTATTATACCATGTTAAAAGAGTATACATAAATGGGGTGGTATATCCAAAGTTGACTTTGATGTAAGGGTAAAAAAAATCTAATCAAGTGGGTTAAATGGATCCAAGTAAGTGGATTAGTCTGAGCTAAGAAAAAATACTGAGAAAGGAGGAGACAGACAAGGGTAAATTACACTACAGGAAAAGACATAAAAACCTATTAGAGTAGAAGTAAATAAAGGAGGGGGATGAACATTGTTTCAACCTTACTCTCATCAGATTTGACTCAAGAAGGGAATAACATAATCAGTTAGGTATAGAAATCTAACTTGCACTGTAGGGAGTAGGAGGGAAAAGGGGAAAGAAAAGGGAGGGGGGATAGAAGGGAGAGAAGAAGCAATAAGGGTGAAGGGGAAGAAAAGGAAAAGGGAAAATAGAAGGGAGGTGGGACTGAAGGAGGCAGTGGTCAAAAGCAAAACATAAGTGAGGGGGGGAAAGGAGAAAGGAGAAAGAAAAACATTAATGGCGGGGAAAAGGATGGAGAAAAAGACACAGATAGTAATCATAACTGTGAATGTGAATGGGATGAACTCTCCCATAAAATGGAAGGAGATAGCAGAATGGATTAAAAGCCATAATCCTATAACATGTTGTTTATAAGAAACACATTTGAAAAAGAGTAACACATACAGGGTAAAGGTAAAAGGCTGGAGCAAAATATATTATACTTCAGCTGAAGTAAAAAAAGCAGGGGTAGCAGTCCTAATCTCTGACAAAGTGAAAGCAAAAATAGATCTTATCAAAAGAGACAAGGAAGGAAACTACATCCTGCTAAAAGGCACCATAGACAATGAAGTAATATCATTACTAAACATATATGCATCAAATGGTATAGCATCCAAATTCTTAGAGGAGAAGTTCAGGGAGTTACAGGAAGAAATGGACAGCAGAACTATACTAGTGGGGGACTTCAACCTCCCCCTCTCTGAACTAGATAAATCTAACCACAAAATAAACAAGAAAGAAGTTAAGAAGGTGAATAGAACATTAGAAAAGTTAGGTATGATAGTCCTCTGGAGAAAACTGAATGGGGATAGAAAGGAACATACTTTTTTCTTGGCATTACATGGCACATACACAAAAATTGACCATGTACTAGGGCATAAAAACCTCACAATCCAATGCAGAAAGGCAGAAATATTAAATGCATCTTTTTCAGATCATGATGCAATAAAAATTACATGTAATAAACGGCCATGGAAAGATAGACTAAAAATAATTGGAAATGAAATAATCTAGTCCTAAAAAAGATTGTGTCAAACAACAAATCATAGAAACAATCAGTAATTTCATTCAAGAGAATGACAATAATGAGACAACATACCAAAATTTATGTGATTCAGCAAAAGCAGTTCTTAGGAGAAGTTTTATATCTCTAAATGCTTACATAAATAAAATAGAAAGAGGAGATCAATGAATTGGTCATACAACTAAAAAAAACTAGAAAAAGAACAAATTAAAAATCCTCAATTAAACACCAAATTAGAAATATTGAAAACCAAAGGAAAAATTAATAAAATTGAAATTAATAAAACTATTGAACTAATAAATAAAACTAAGAGTGGGTTTTATGAAAAAAAAAACCAATAAAATAGATAAACATTTGGTTAATGTAATTAAAACAAATAAAGATGAAAACTAAATTACTAGTATCAAGAATGAAAAAGGTGAAGCTACCACCAAGGAAGAGGGAATTAAAACAACAATTAGGAATTATTTTGCCCAACTATATGCCAACAAATTTGACAATCTTATTGAAATGGATACATATTTCCAAAAATATAAATTGCCCAGATTAACAGAAGAGGAAGTAAAATACTTAAATAACCCCATCTCAGAAAAAGAAATTGAACAAGCCATTGATGAACTCCCTAGGAAAAAATCTCCAGGGCCAGATGGATTTACAAGTGAATTCTATCAAACGTTTAAAGAACAATTAATTCCAATACTATATAGACTATTTGGTAAAATAGGTGAAGAAGGAGTCTTACCAAATTCTTTTTATGATACAAATATGGTGCTGATACCTAAACCAGGAAGAGTCAAAACAGAGAAAGAAAATTATATACCAATTTCTCTAATGAATAGTGATGCAAAAATTTGAAACAAAATATTGGCAAATAGATTACAGCAACTTATCACAAGAATAATACACTATGACCAGGTAGGATTTATACCAGGAATGCAGGGCTGGCTCAATATAAAGAAAACTATCAGCATAATTCATCATATCAAGACCAAAACTAATAGAAACCACATGATCATCTCAATAGATGCAGAAAAAGCTTTTGACAAAACACAACACCCATTCCTATTAAAACACTAGAGAGAGTAGGTATAAAAGGAGTCTTCCTTAAAATAGTAAATAGCATCTATCTAAAACCTTCAGCAAGCGTAATATGTTATTGGGACAAGCTAGAAGCATTTCCAATAAGATCAGGGGTGAAATTATCACCACTGTTATTCAGCATCGTACTGGAAATGTTAGCTTTAGCAATAAGAGAAGAAAAAGACATTGAAGGTATTAGAATAGGCAAAGAAGAAACAAAGCTATCACTCTGAAGATGACATGATGTTATACTTAGAGAATCCCAGAGAATCCAGTAAAAAACTACTTGAAATAATAAACAACTTTAACAAAGTTGCAGGCTATAAAATAAACCCACATAAATCATTGGCATTTCTATACATTACCAACAAAGCTCAACAGCAAGAGACAGAAAGAGAAATTCCATTTAAACTTACTGTAGACATTATAAAATATTTAGGAGTCTACCTCCCGAAACAAACCCAGGAATTCTATGAACACAATTACAAAACACTTTTCATGCAAATAAAGGGAGATCTAAATAATTGGAAAAATTTCAGCTGCTCATGGGTAGATCAAGCTAATATAATAAAAATGACAATTCTACCTAAGCTAATTTACTTATTCAGTGCCATACCAATCAAACTACCAAAAAATTATTTTATAGAGTTAGAAAAAATAATAACTTGACTTTTAACTTTTTGCTAAAATAGGGCTCTGCTTCCAGAGCGGAGGGTGCACTGTCCCAACTTTCAAGGATTTTCTGCAGCTGTTTTCAGAAATACTTCTAGGAACCTCTAAGTTTTCAGTTCTTCCATGGTGGTATGATCTAAGGAGAGGTGTTTACTAGTCTGGGCCTGTGCACTGGTCTGTGAGTGACCACAAACACTCTTTTCTGCCCTGGAACCAAGAGCAGGGTCCTCCCGCCACTGCTACTGCAAGCTCTGGTGTGCTAGTGCTCCTCCTCTCTATGGGACTGCCACCTAGGACTTCAAGCTGAATCTAAATATGGGCAAAGCAACAAAGAGACCTCTAAAATCTTCTGACCACTTGTTTAACCCCTTTGCACTCTGTGGGCTGAGAGCTCTGGAAGCAGCAGCTGTGACTTCTGATTAAGTCATTCCCAAGGCCTGCTACTAGTTTGCTGGCTGAGGCTTTGCTGGTGCAGGCTGTGCTGGTGCGGCCTGTGCTGGACTGCATTCCACTTTCACCCAGAGTCAAGAGACCTCTCCTGCTGACTTTCTAAGTCAGGGGTGGGAAACCTGTGGCCTGAAGGCCTTATGTGGCTCTCTAGGACATCAAGTGTGTCTCTTTGATGGAATCCAAAATTCACAGAACAAAGGATTTGTTCTGTGCTCTCGAAGTGGCAGGTTCCCCACCCTTGTTCTAAGTTGTCTTTGCTATCTGTGGGCTGAGAGGTCTGGAAACTGCCTCTGCTGCCAGTGATTCAGTCACCTGAGGTCTGCTCCAGGTTTGCTGGGGCCTGGTTTACAGTGGTGCAGCCTGTGCTGGACTCCACTCCTGTTTCTCATGGAACTGACCTTTCCTGCTGACCTAACAAGTTGTCTTGGGCTGGAAATTTGTTTTACTCCATCTCCTTGTGGGTTCTGCTGCTCTAGAATTTGTTTAGAGTAATTTTTAAAGAGATTTGGAGGGATTTGGGGGGAGCTCAGGGGAATCCCTGCCTTTACTCTATCATCTTGGCTCCTCCTCTTGTCACCACATTTCTATTGGCAAACTACAGGTTTGGTTTTAAAATCTATTTCAATATGCCCAAAAAGTCTATGTCAGTTCTGGTTGCTCTTTGAAGATGAAGGGTGATATTAACTAATAACAGACTGAGAAATGAGCCCCTCTAAGTAATAGTACTAGGTGAGGCAGCTAGGTACCACAGTAGATAGAATGTCAGATCTGGAATCAGGAAGGCATGAGTTCAAATCTGGTTTCAGATACTTACTAGCTGTATTACACTGGGAAAGTCATTTAGCCCTGTTTGCCTCAGTTTCCTCATCCATAAAATGGGCTGGAGAATGAAATGGCAAACCATTTCAGTATATTTACCATGAAAACATCAAATGAGGTCACAAAGAGTAAGACATGACTGAAATGACTGAGCAGCAAAATCAACAACAGGTAGTAGCACAATATGAGGCCACCACCGGGACAGGTATTGGTCAGAATAACAAATTAGAGCTTGCGATAATGAAGGAAAGGAAATCTAAATTACCCAAATAAACAGAAGAGGAAACAGAATGTTTACATCATTCCATTTTAGAAAAAGAAATTGAGCAATCTGGATTTAGGTCCAAAGAGTTATTAAATTACCTATATCTTTTGACCCAGTAATATCACTACTAGGTCTGTTTCCAAAGGTAATTAGGGAAATAGGAAAAGAACCTACACATTCTAAAATGTTTATAGCAACTCTCTTTGTGGTGGCAAAGAACTGAAAAATTACAGGGATGCCCATCAATTGAGGAATGAATGGCTGAATAAGGTGTGGTATATGATTGTGATGGAATACAATTTAGATATAAAGGCCGACAACTATAAGCAAACTAGGAGAACAAAGAATAGTTTATTTGTCAGATTTGTAGAGATTGGAAGAATTTATGACCAAACAAGAGAGATAACATTATGAAATGCAAAGTGGATAATTTTTATTACATTCAATTGAAAAGTTTTTGCACAGACAAAGCCAATGCAACCAAAATTAGAAGGGAAGCAGAAAGCTAGGAAATATTTTTTTACAACCAGTGTCTCTGATAAAGGCCTCATTTTTCAAATATATAGAGAATTGAATCAAATTTATAAGAATAAAAGTCATTCTCCAATTGATAAATGGTCAAAGGTTATGAGCAGGCAGTTTTCAGATGAAGAAATCAAATCTATTTATAGTTATAAGAAAAAAATATATTATATATTGTAATCAATCAATATACTATTGATTAGAGAATTAGAGAAACAAATTAACACAAATCTGTGGTACCACCTCACAGATTCGCTAATATGACAGATCACAGATCACACCTATCAGATGGCTAATATGACAGAAAATGAAAAGAATAAATGTTAAAGAAGATGTGGGAAAATTGGGATACAAATGCACTGTTGGTGGAGTTATAAACTGATCTAACCATTATGGCAAGTAATTTGGAACTATGCCTGAAGGGCAACCAAACTGCATATCCTTTGATAGAAAAACCTGGAAAGACTTACAAGAACTGATGCTGAGTAAAGTGAGCAGAACCAGTAGAATATTGCACACAGTAACAGCAATATTATATGATGATAAACTATAAATGACTTAGCCATTCTCAGCAATACAATGATCCAAGACAATTCCAAAGGATTCATGATGAAAAATGCTATACAGATTAAAAAAAAAAGTGGAGTCTAAATACAGATTGAAGCATACTATTTTCACTTTACTTTTTTCATGTTTTTTCTTTTGATTTATTCTTTCGCAACATGACTAATATGGAAATATATTTTACATGAATGCACATATGTAATCTATATCAAATTGTTTTAATATTAGGGAGGGCAGAGATGAAGGAGAGAGGGAGGAAATTTGAAACTCAAAACTTATAAAAATGTTAAAACTTGTCTTTATATGTAATTGGAAAAAATACTATTGAAATAATGGAGGGAAAAAGTCTTGAATATTATCAAATACATATCCTAGACATCAGGAAAGAAGAATTCATATATCTATATACATATATATACATATATATGTATATATATGCATATATAATATATATGTGTGTATATATACATATATATTATATGTGTGTATATACATATACATATTATATATGTATACACACATACAGATATACATATATGTATGTGATGTATATATGTGAATCATTTCTGAGTTAATGAATCAACTTATTGAAAATGAAAAGTAACACATCTTGAAAAAATAGTAACACTCTCTGTTATGTTCAGATTTAAAATGAACATACATAAATGATGAAAGGAAGATAAAACAACTAAGCTTAACTACATCAGAGAAAGGGTTTTTTTTAATGGTTTGAGGACTTTTCTGATAAAATGCTATGATGTTCACATTGCAAATATCATTATCCTCATTTTAAAGAAGAAGAAACTGGAGTGTGGAGATTTTAAGTCATTTGCCCAGGGTTATACAATTAGTGTCAACGCCAAGATATAAATCCATGCTTCTCCTGACTTTTTACTATAATATACAAACTCTTAATGTAGAAAGTTGTCCAGTATGGCAAATAGTTATTTACTTACATATAAGAGTCTTTCACTTTAGTGAGTCCAAGATTTTACTTCAGTAATTTATTTTTTTAACAGAATTTATTTTTTTTTCACTTCATTATACCTGAATAGTTATTTAGTAACCTAGTAGTTACCATTTGAACATCATGGCAAACCTAAATCATTTTTAAAATTTAAATTATTTTGCTGGGAGAGAAATTTGGACAAAAAGTTGATTGTTCTCATTTTATTTCAGTTACACATATTTGGTATATAGTGACTATAGTGAAAATAGATTTTTCCAAAAACAAATACACACTCATTTGTTTATTGTATGTTTGAATATTTAAAAAGCACATATTCCCTGATATTCAGACTCTTCTTAAACCCACTGATATTTCATAACTATAAATTTCCAAACTCTTTAAATATAAAACAAAAATTGAAGTAGCAGAAATTTGACTATATGCACAGAGGCATAGACACAGACACAGACACACACACACACACACACACACACACATACACACACATAATCCTAGATATTAACTCTTCAAAGTAATGTTTTAGAAAAAATTAAACTTCTAAAATATATATTATATCTTTCTTAACTTACTCATAGCTTTTAGTATATATACAATTAAATTCTCAAACTCAAGTATTAAATCTTCCTCTAAACTTTTTATATTTAGTTTTAGATTTCAAAGTTGTAGTTAAAATTCTAGCTAACTAGTTCTCAACTGCCCATTTATTAAGTTCTCTTAGGGATCTTCTACCTGCATCAATGAAAAGCTCACCCTTTTCTCCTACTGCCTTTTTACTAGAAATGTACAACCTCAGCTTCCTAGTCAATAATACTCTCAAGAAGGAAAAGAGATAGAAAGAACATACAAATTGATATGGCATCCCAAAATTATGAGTCTTAAATTCAAAGAAACAATCCACTATCCATTTTCTTTTCCTTTAGAAACTATAATACCAAGTCTGCTCCCTCAATTCCTCAAGTGAAACTTGTAGTACATCAAATCTGTCCCCATCATTTTATAAATGAGGAAACTAACACAGAAAGGTGAAATAAACTGACCAAAGATACACCAGTATTAAAGTAGAAGAGTCAGTATTTGAACTCTGTTCTTCTGGTGAAAAAAAAAATGAATTTACCTAATTTATAGATCTGTTCAGAGTAACAGGCTCTCTTTCATATTACAAGGTATTTGGTGAACTTGGAAATGTGGCTACTAACAGCATGACCATATGGACTTTATTTATAAACTGCCTTTAGGAAATCATGCTGCATATCAGTAATAGATAAATAAGTGTAAATTGAGACAACTCTGAAATTTCACCTCCATCATATAAATTGATAAAGATGACAAATGTTTAGAACCATCAGTGCTAGTGATGTGGGAAGATAAACACTGATGAAATGTTAATGGAGCTGTAAAGTAGTTCTACCATTCTGGATTTCAACCCAGAAATATGCAAGAAAGAAAATATCATGATTCTATTTTCCCTTTGACACCATAACCAATGACTGGGCATGTAAGCCAAGGAAGCAAAATACTGAAAAAATATATACACATAATATTAAAAATATATTCAATATATTCATAGTGGCACCCTATGTGTTAGAAAAGAACTAGAGCAAAAGTGAGTATCCATTGATGAATGTAATAGAATATTTAAAAAATGAATATGAGGAAATCAAATAAATGTCAAAAGATTTGAATAACCTGAATTGGAACAAAAGAAGCAGAGTCAAAAGAAAAATGTATGTGTGTATATATATACATATACATATGTATATATATGTGTATATATATATATATATATGAACCACTATAATATAAAGTTTTAGATGACTAAAAATAGGTCATAATCTGATAACTGAAAAACAAGTGAAGATTCCATAGAACTAGTAATGACGCATAACACTGGCACCTTCATGATAATGAAGTAAGTTCACTACTAAGAAAGAAAATAACATACATTATTGTTTATAAATTGTTAGCACAGTTACTGGTACATACTAGGTGATTAATAAATGTTTGCTCCTTTTTTGTCTTCCTCATTACTACATATTGTGACAGTACCTTTATACTTAACACACATATACATGTATATGCACATATACATTTCTTTTGTATAATGTAGGGCTCAATTCAGAGGAAGGGAAATAACAATGATTTAAAGCATTAGTTATTTACTAAGTTATATTTTTTTCAATGAGAACCTGACTTGGTAAGAGAATTTAAAATGACAGCTTCCCTTAAGATTTTTTAAAAAGAAAATTAAATGTTACATCAAACTAGTTTAAGCATGATTTCCATTTCAAAGCTAATTTAACCAGGGCAAAAAGGATGTTTGGAGGAATTTGCCTAAATGTATTTAGGATATTTCATAAAACATCTTTTGTTTCTTTCTTAGACATAAACCCTTAAGATGGATGGATCTTAGTTATATACACTGCAAGAGTTCTTGTTCATTTCTGTCAAAAATTTATCCTCTGACTTTGAAAAGTTCATTTAACGCTTTTATCTATAAACACATCCCTGAGCACATTTCCATGTCATTAGAGGATGATTTATTTTGTAAATATCTATATGTGACAAGTGACAACTACAATTCTAAATAGTTTCTTTATTTTTATTTATTTGTAACATAAACTTTAAAATGTTTGCAAATTGTAATATTTTAAGTTACTATTTAAATTGCTGGGGGAAAAATTGCTAGTTCATATTTTAGGTTATTTTACATCTGTCACTTAAACATACAAAAAAAATTGGCTATTTCCCAGATTATGATATGCATTTGGATGGATGCACTGATGATCCTTCATCAGTGTGTAAGAGTGTGTGTGTGTGTGTGTGTGTATGTGTGTGTGTGAGAGAGAGAGAGAGAGAGAGAGAGAGAGAGAGAGAGAATACTCTAGATGGACAGTAAGTTGGGCACATTATTATAAACCAAGAAGAGAATTGTCTAGATTGCATTTGAGAAATTACATAATGATTTTAACCACCTCAAATTGCTCTCCACCACCAAGTCTAATTTCAATACAATGGCCTATAGTGGTACTACATGGTTATGAATTTCAGAATGCCATGATCACTAAGAATTCAAATTGCAGATGACTGAAAGGGGAAAGAAGAAATGCATGGAGGGTGCAAACAGGATGCAGAAAGTTTATGATGATGATTGATATATCTCATATATGATCATAGGCTTCTAGGGATTCAGAGAGGTTCATCATCACAGGGATGTGGATCAGGTGATGATTATCCATAGCCACTTCAATCTTTGAAGTCACCTACTAAATTTTAATGGGAAAAGTTGGCAGTGTGATCTATATTGAGGGAGGCAATATTCATGCAAAAAAAATCATAGATTCTTTACATTTATCTATAGTCACCTTTAGTTACTTCACAGAATCACAGAACTGAGATTTGGAATGGATCTTAGTAACCATTTGTTTCAACCCATACTTTGATCTGCATTATAACTTACCTGAAAATGGTTATCCATTTTTTCCTAGGAGACTTCCATTTCTGAAAAAGAAAGTACCTCCTGGAGAAGCTTATTCCATTGGAGGATCCAGGCTGATTTCAGGCATTGATATTGACTCCCTATTTGTCCTCTCATGTTAGCCCCTCTGGAATTCAAATCCTTATCTTAAAACAAAAAAAGAAATGATGGCTACTCCAGATACTTTTCATGATACTCTCCCTCTCTATTTCTTACGCTAAATTATGCTAAATAGTTCTTGTACTCTTCATAAACTGTTCTCTATGGACTCTATTGATAAGTCCTTTGTCCCATATTTCCAATAATTCTGGATAATGTTCTAATGTTATTTTGTCAGTTGGGTTGTGTAGGCTTTTTTTATTTCACCATGTGTCTCAGTGAAATCTATCATTCTAAGATGAGCTCTGTTCATTTCATCACCAGCATCAGTTTGTCTTGACTTGTAGAAATACCAGGTATTTTTCTAGTCTTTTAATTTGTGCTGACATTATTTCTTTTATCTCTATATTTCTGAGTTTCAAATCTGATCAGCTCTTCATAGAATCTACTATTTTGGAGACATTTTCCATGATTTGTTCCAGGATTTCTATTCCCCTTCTTTTTCCTTTTCTTTCTTCCTTCCTTTATTTTTCTTTCTTTCTTTCCTTATTCCTTCCTTCCTTCTTTCCTTTCCTTCATTTTTAGGGAGCTCTAATTTTTAACCTTATTATATTTTTCATTATTTTATCACCCTTGTGAAAAACACATAGATCTTCATAGTTGTGCATTATCACTTATCATGGTCTCATTGCTGTTTTTTTTTTAACCACAATGTTTTTAAGCAACTTTTTTTATACTTGTTTCTTTTACTCCACATTATTTATTCATCATATTGGAGGTTTTGGGGGCAGATTGCTTACTCATTTTTTTCCAGCATCCACTGGTTTGTCTTTGATAATTTCCTTGTAATTGGTTCTTTCTTATTTCCCTTTTTGCAATTGCTATTGTTCTTTTCTGATGATTGTTATTCCAATTTCAAGATGATGGAGGGAGCTGGGTTTAGGTGTCTTTTCATTTAGGCAACTGTGCCCACTATATCCTCAAGCAGAAATAAAAAGATATTTCCAGGTCAATTCATTTTATATAAGATATACCTGAGGTTTTTTTTTCTCTAATATATCTTGTGAATCTACTATTCATAAGTCCACCTGCAGGATAGCAGCATGCATGGGTACAAAATATAATCATGTTGCCCATGGTTATCAAACCATTAAAGTTGCTTAGCAACCACAAAGATCATCCCGCTGAAGGTCTCACATAAAAATGAATATTGAATCATTTGCCATGAATGTCTCAAACAGAGAAGAGGGAAGGATAACATGCAAAGAATCTACCCAGGATTGGCACAATTCTTATATATTTATCTAGCTTTAAAACTTTTGATAGTGGCAACCTCCTATGTTTACAGTTAGATCTCTTTTGTGAAAATCCATGCTCTAACACTCTTTGTTCCTTCTTTTTGAGCTCTGAGTTTCTTGCTTATCACTTACTGAGTTAATCAATATATTTTATTGCATATCCACTGTGTTGCAAGTGTCATAAATTGTGTCTCAAGAAGAGATGACTAGAAGATATTTCCCCTCCAAGTCCTGTACTAGGAAAAGAAAAGTGAACAAGAAATTTACTGTCACAACTTCTTCATTCATATTCTGCCACAACTATCTTATATCCCCAGTAGTGTTCTTTTGCTGTTGTCTTCTCTGGGATTCTTCATTGTGGCATTCTACCAGGCCTGTTTTCTTATTCCTTCCCTCACTCATTAAACAAGTTATTTGCCCTATTTGCAGATTTAACCTCAGAATTCATGTATTATAATTATCTGCTAACCAAATTAATATTCTCTTCTTGCTCAGAATCCTTACTTAGTGTTCTCCATACCAATATCTTCTCTATTATTTCCTTATCTCCTTTTCTACAACTTGTCCCTATACCAAACTATAATGTAGAAGACCAGAAACTGTATTTGAATACATTCTTGGTCTTGGATTTTTCTCAGATCTTCCATTAAAAAAACTCAGTAACTGGTTGTTACCAGATTCAGCTTTTCAGTTGGCCTCTAGAGTACACCACCCCATGTATTTTTGGGTATACTGGTAACAGTTTTCTGAAACTGTGTCAGAATGGTGGAATAATGGAGCATTTTTCAAACATTTCCCTTATTTCATCAAACCAACTTCAAATTGATGATTCCACATTTTGATTCTTTTAGGAAGAACTAGCTAAAGGACTGCTAGAAAGTCCCAAAGGAAATTCATCCTGTCTATGCAATACTCCAACCTACAATATTAGAAACTTCTTTTGTTATCATTCTCTATGTGTCATGTGACACAATTTATGAAATTTCATTTCCCTTAGAATGTTGTAGGAGGCAAATTGAAATCTTGAAAATAGAATAATATTCTGAAAATACCTTAGAAGCATTTTTGGGTCCTAACCTATGATTTCATCTGTGTAGGGGAGCTCCAAGTGTGGAAACTGCCCTCCATGCAATAAAATGTAAGATAAAAGGTGACAGCTTGAAATTTTAGATCACAAGTCATCAAAATTCATTAATAAACTTTATTGGGATTAATTTTAGTTAAACTGAGCTAATGAGCTTCTTTAGGTATGTTAGAGAATGTTATGAAATGATTAATTATTGACATCGTCTGAAGTGATGTGCCTCTGTGTGAGAAGGAACGACTACTGAAATAATCTCTTACATTGAAAGATAATTTTACTTACTTGTCATTTAGGTAAATTAGATAATTACTTATTTCAGAGATGATATTTGATTAAACATTACATATAAAATTATATACTAATGGATAACATTTTTCATGTATTTGCTCTAGTAAATATTATACAACTTTTAACTTTCCAGTATAACAGTGCCTCTTCCTAGACACAATGGATGATAAAGAAAAATTAAAAACACAGCCCCCACTATGTAACAGGAAGGATGGTGTGGTGATGTGATATCATGTGGGAATAGACATCCACAAATATTACATAATATATTTCACCTCTTTCATGAGGAGTTTCTGTGTTTTACTCCCTGTCTGAGTTGGCTAAATCAATCCAACCTGCCCTCCCCCTGGCGGGTCAGGGTCCGCAAAAATAGAACACCACTATATGGTTATACTTTTTTATTTTCAAGGTCCTAGAGGAAACTGAGTTAAAAGGAAATATCTTTGCCCTACTCAAACACTCAGACTCAGGTCCAGAGACTTTGAAATCATAACTTCTGTTATGAGGCATCAACAAGGGGTCTGGAGATCTCGTATTTCAAACCTAATAGATCCAAGGAAGCCTAACAGTACAAGATAAAGATTAGTCACCCTAAGGACCCAGATATTTAGGACAAGATCAAACACTCCTAAACACCTCCCCCCAAATTTAAAGAAAGGACAGAACCTTTACCTGGCATAAAGCTCCATTTCAGGAATTGGATCCTAAGCCTCTACAATTCAGAGGCTTCAATGAGGGCATCCTAACTCTCAGGATGCTCTCAGAAATACCTGGAAAGATTTACATGAACTGATGCAAAGTAAAATGAACAGAATCAGAACATTGTCCACAATAATAGCAATATTGTATAATGACCTACTGCTAATAACTTAGCCATTCTCAGCAAAAACAATGATCCAAAATAATTCTGAAAGACTTAAGATGAAAGGTTCTGTCCATCTCCAGAAAAATAATTGGTGGAGAAACTGAATGCAGATTGAAGATACTTTTTCTTTACTTTCTTTATTTTGGCGGGGGTTTTTTGTCTATGGTTTCTTTTGCAGCATTACTTATATGGAAATGCATTTTGCATTACTACACATGTATAGACCAGGTCAAATGATTGTTTGCCTTTTTAGTGGGAAGAGGGAAAGAAGGGAGGGGGAAAAACTGAAACTCAAGATCTGAAAAAAAAAAGGATGTTAAAATTATTTTTTACATGAAATTGGGAAAAATATTAAACTTTTAAAAATAAAAAAATTAAAACTGCATGCAAAGAGTCAAAGGAAAAATGGATTTTCCACAAGAATGACTATCTACAAAAAAATGAAGAGAATTTTTTTTTTTGGTAAGGCAATCAGGGTTAATTGACTTGTCCAAGGTCACCCAGCTAGTAAGTGTCAAATGTCTGAGGATGTATTTGAACTCAGGTCGTCCTGACTCCAAGGCTGGAGCTCTATCCACTGCACCACCTAGCTGCCCTGAAAATTTTCAACAATGAAAATTAAAAAGTTCTTGAGGAAAGAATTGGAAGGAGTAGTTAATAAGAAAAAAAGTGATAAAACTCAAGAAATGGAATCTAAGAAAACTAGAACAGATCATATGAAAATGAATAACTTCATGAGGCAACAAGAAATCTATAACAAGTTCAAAAGTTTGAAAAAATTTTAAAGAGAGAAAGATAGAGAGAGAGAGAGGGAGAGAGAGAGAAAGAGATCTGATATCAACAACAAATGACCTAGAAAACAGGTCAAGGAAAGAAAATTCCAAAATCACTAGATTCTCTGAAAATCATGATTTACAAAATTTCTGAAAACAATATTTTTAAAAATCTTGAATAGAAACTGCCTATATATATAATAAAATCAGAGGACAAAATAAGGATAGAAAGAATTGAAAATGTCTATTATTCCTGGTTAGGACATAGACATAATGTGGGACAGATCCTCTGTGGAACTTTCTAGCAATACTCTAGCTAATATTAGTTTAAAGATATCAAAATATGGAACCATCTATTTGAAGATGCTTTGGTAAAAAAAAAATTAGAAATATTGGGAAGCTAATATTCTATTCCTCTGTCCTGACACATTTTCATCCCTGAGAGAATGCTACAAGGACATCAAAAACTACTGATCTGGTTTAGAGTTCTGCAGTTGACTTGTACCCAGGTCTCAAGCTGGCCACCTCTGAACCTCTAAGGTACATAGCAAATGCATAAGGTATGGCTACAAGATCTATAGTGGAAGATTTTATATTATACAAAGTGTTGAACTAATACAGTTTTTTCCTAATTTTAAGAAAATACTTTTTATAATATTAAAACTAAATTTTATTTTATTTGCATAGACATTTGGTATGCTTACAGGTTAAAAGCATTAAAGAAACTCTGAGTAGAAAGGGACCTCAGAGATTGTTTAGTCAAACCAATATCCAAACAAGGATCCTCTATGTACTAAACTCAACTAATGGTCATTCAACCTTTGTGGTGTTTTCTGAAATCTTTCATTTTTGGCACATTGTAATTATTTCTAAATTTCATTGAGCATTGTCATTGTTTTCCTTAATCAAAACTTAAATATAATGTTGTTTTCTGTTAATGTTGATATCTTTTCACTAAACAATATTCTCTCCTGTTACGAGGAAATATTCATTTTAAAGAACTTCCTCTATTATCACCCCTATATTCAATGCTTGTCAGAATTACTGACAAAAGTGACTTCTACTAAATTTCCTCAAGGAGATGTACTGTTAATGTGATCTCACTGATTGTTCTCATGGTGCAGTATACAGCTTATCCACCTTCAAATGGCTTGTGTGATTCTTGACAATGTTTTCCCATAAAACCTCCTTGTTAAAATCATGGTACCCTCAGAATATTAGAAGTCTTTTAGTATTCTGAGGATACCACTGCAGCACACAAGGCTCTTATTTGTTGTACTTTGTTCTTGCTATTTGGTTGACCCTCATATTCATATAACTATACACAGCCAAGATGGTGGAGGGAAAGCAGTGACTGTCTTGAGCTCTCTCCCAAAGCCCTCCAAATACCTAAAAAATGGCTCTAAACAAATTCTAAAGCAGCAGAACCCACAAAAAGACAGAGTAAAACAAATTTCCAGCCAAAGACAGCCTGGATGGTTGATCAGAAAGGTATATTGTGCCAGGTGGGGAGAGGAGCACAGTTCGGTGTGGGAGCACAGGCCACAGCGATGCTGGAGCAGGCCTCAGAGGACTGAATCGTGGGCAGCTGTGGCAGTTTCCAGACTTCTCAACACCTGAAAACCAAAGACAACTTAGAAGGTCAGTGGGAAAAGTCTGTGACTGCGGTGAGAGAGGAACTAGGTCTCAGCCATAAGTTTTGAGTACAGTCCGGGGCCGTGGCTTTTTCCTGAGCTTCTGGCCCACAGACTGAGGGGGAATCCAATGGCTGATAAGAGGGGGACTGCAGGGATCTCTTTGCTAGCACTGAAGCAGGAATCTCTTGCTTTGCCCATGCTTGGATCTGGGTCACAGTTCTGAGGGGCGGTCCTGGGGCGAGAAGAAGCGCTGGTGTGGTGGAGCTTGTTGTGGTGGTGGAGAGGAAACACCTCACCCCTTATCATAGCACCTTGGAAGAACTGAAAATTTTCAGGTCCCTAGAAGTATCTCTGAAAACAGCTGTACAAACCCCCAAAGCTTGGGACAGTACATCCTCCACATTGGAAGCAGACTTTTACCTTAACAAAGAGTTTAAAACTCAAGTAATTGGCTGGGATCGTGAGTAAGCAGCACAAAAAGAGTCAGACTATATTATCTTACTTTGGTGACAAAGAAGATCAAAACATACAACCAGAAGAAGACAACAAAGCCAAAGCTCCTACATCCAAAACCTCCAAGAAAAATATGAATCAGTCCCAGGTCTTGGAAGAGCTCAAAAGGGATTTTGAGAAGCAAGTAAGAGAAGTAGAGGAAAAACTGAGAGTGATGCAAGAAAATCATGAAAAACAAGTCAACAGCTTGCTAAAGGAGACCCAAAAAAATACTGAAGAAAATAACACCTTAAAAAATAGCCTAATCCAAATGATAAAAGAGGTCCAAAAAGCCAATGAGGAGAAGAATGCCCTAAAAAGCAAAATTGGCCAAATGGAAAAGGAAGTCCAAAAGACTACTGAAGAAAATACTTCCTTAAAAATTAAAATAGAGCAATTGGAAGCTAGTGACTTTATGAGAAATCAAGACACTGTAAAACAAATCCAAAAGAATGAAAAATTAGAAAACAATGTGAAATATCTCATTGGAAAAACAGCTGACCAGGAAAATAGATCCAGGAGAGAGAATGTAAAAATTCTTGGACTATCTGAAAGCCATGATCAAAAAAAGAGCCTAGACATCACCTTTCAAGAAATTATCAAGGAAAACTGTCCTAATATTTTAGAACCAGAGGGCAAAATAGAAATTGAAAGAATCCACTGATCTCCTCCTGAAAGAGATTCCCAAAGGAAAACTCCTAGGAATATTGTAGCCAAATCCCAGAGTTCCCAGGTCAAGGAGAAAATATCATAAGCAGCAGAAAGAAACAATTCAAGTATTGTGGAAACACAATCAGGATAACACAAGATTTAGCTGCTTCTATATTAAGGGACTGCAGGGCATGGAATATAATATTCCAGAGAGCAAAGGAGATAGGATTACAACTAAGAATCACCTACCCAGCAAAACTTAGTATAATCCTGGTGGGGAAAAAAAACGGTCATTCAGTGAAATAGAGGACTTTCAAGCATTCTTGATGAAAAGACCAGAGTTGAATGGAAAATTTGATTTTCAAATACAAGATCTGAGTGGGACATGAAGAGGTAAACAGGAAAGAGAAAATCATAAGACACTTACTAAGGTTGAACTGTTTCCATTCCTGCATGGAAAGATGATATTTGTAATTCATGAGACTTTTGCCAGTATTAGGGTAGTTGGAGGGGAAAAATTATATGTACATATACATAGATATAGATAGATAGATAGAGGACACAGGGTGAGTTGAAAATGAAGGGGTCATATCTGAAGAATAAAATTAAGGGGTGAGAGAGGAATATACTAGGAGAAGGAGAAAGGGAGAGGTAGAACAGAGTAAATTATTCCACAAAACAAAACAAAACAAAACAAAACAAAACAAAAGGCTATTACAGTGCAGGGGAAATGGGGGAAGGTGAGAGGGAATGAGTGAATCTTATTCTCATAGGATTTGACTTAAGAAGGGAATAACATACACATTCAATTGGATGTGGAAATCTGTCTTGCCCTACAGGAAAATAGGGGGGGAAGGGGACAAGAGAGTAGGGGAATGATCTAGAGGAGGGCAGATTGGGAAAGGGAGTAATCAGAAGCAAATACTTCTGAGGAGGGACAGGGTCAAAAGAAAGAATAGAATAAATGGATGGGTGGGATAGGATTAAGGGAAATAGAGTTAGTTTTTCACAGCATGTCTACTATGGAAGTGTTTTGCATAACTGCACATATATAACCTATATTTAGTTGCTTGCCTTATCAATGAGGGTGGGTAGGGAGGGAGGAAGGGAGAAAATTTGGAACCCAAAGTTTTAAAAACACATGTTTAAAAAAAATGTTTTCACATGCAACTGGGAAATAAGAAATACAGGAAATGGGGTACAGAAATCCATCCTGCCCTACAGGAAAATTGAAGGGGAAGGAGATAAGAGAAGGGTGGGAGAGATAGAAGGGAAGACAGACTAGGGGAAGAGGTGTTTAGAATGTATGCCATCTTGGGGTGGGGGAGGGGCAAGACGGGATGAAAATTTGGAACTCAAAATCTTGTGGAAGTAAATGTTGAAAACAAAAAAATAAATAAATAAAAATTACCATTAAGAAAAAAAAAAACAAAAACAAAAACAAAGTGATTTGCCATGAAACACAAGTTGATCACTGTGATGGAAATATAGACTCGGATATATGCTCATAAATTCATGCCATCAATCTTTTTTAATCTGCTGCATGAAATTACCTATTTAGCAATACTAACATCAACCCTCAGGAAGAAGTCAATGTGATATCTAAAGGTCCTAGTAATTATGTTTCATTCTGATGATCATGATAAGTTTCCTCTCAGCCAGTTAAAGGCCATACATTTCCCTTTTGGTGCTGTTTTAGCAAGTCCTTGTCACTGGTTGAGTGATCATGAGATACTTGAAATCTATGAGTACAAGAATGAAGGAGTCAGTTTTGGTGGCCACCCAGAAAGTGAATGGATAGCTGGAGCCTCAGGTGGATTTTCTCAAAGTAATCTAGGTGCATTTACAAGATATTTCTTAGTTCTGATTGATCAATTAGCTAAGCTTATAATAAAAGGAAACTATCAATCAAAGATTTAGTTTCCTAACCTCATTAGCAAGTGTTTAGTAGTTATTTACCAGATTTGGGACACACACATTATGTCATTAGCAGGTTTTTGTTTGTTTGTTTGTTTGTTTTGTTTTTACCAGATGTAGGGAGCACATAACATTAGTAAATGTTAACAAGATTTACAGGACACACATGTCAATGTCAAAATATATACAGGAGGTTATCTTATTGCAGAAAATAACTCATGTAACAACTATTTCATCACAAAATGGAATTGCTAATGCTAAATTAACATATGTATTCCTACTACCATCCTCAATGGGAAACATTTAGGGAATCCTACCCTTTGTGATGAACATCCTCACCAGTGCTGAAGAACATGGATTTTCAATAGATATCTCTATGTTTATGTTTAAATAGTTTTAGGTTTCCTTTCATTTAAACGAAAAAGATGAGAAGAGTGAAGTAGAAGAGTGAAGAAGTAAGATGAAAGTAAATGGTATCTAAACAATAGTGAGGAAAAGGAAATATGGAAGGAAGAGGAAATAGCTGAAAGTTGGATTTCTTTCAAAGCCTCTTATCACATGTCTGTCTCACTGTTTTATGCCCCATTTGACACTGGCAATAGAATCATTGATCAACATTACCCCTGTTGTTTTAGCTATTAAGGAATGTTATATGGCATTAACACATACATGGGAGATATCTTGTTGGATGAGAGACTTAAAAGCTGCACTTTGCTTTAACCAATCAATTGGGCATTTTTTTTTTGGTATATTTAACAAAAACTAGTCACAGTGAGGTTTTATATTCCTTGTCCCTTTCAGTCAATGGTATGACCATGGTTGATGCATGGCTGATAGTTTGTTTTCTATATTAAGGTGATTGCTTAGTATCAACTTAAGTTTCATAGGAAATAATAACCTGTATTGATGTATTTCCTTGTCATATTTTTAATTTTCAGCTTTAATAACTTCTTTGATTTTGTCAGTTTGGAGTTGAAAATGTACACTGTATCTCCTCATATTTATCATCCATTCTAATTTAGTGTTGATTTTTATCTTAGTTCTAACAAGTTGGTGGTCTATATAAATATAGACAATTGATTCAGAAATCACTCTCACATCACTAACCATATTTTTACTGTCAAAGATATGTCAATTTATTTTTTGTAATGTTGTCAATGTCTGCCATGTCCAGTGTCTATAAGATTTAAGAATCTTTTATTTCTTGATACTAAACATTGTTTTCCATTGTATTTTTCACATGTATCATTTATATTCACGTGTGTACTTAAGTTCCAAAGTATTAGAGAATTTCCTGACCTAATTTGAAGGACTTCTCCAGTCCTTTATGGAATTTTTCCACTTCCTCACCCCTTGTATAGTATGAAAATCAGGGTACTACAATGGATAAAGAGCTAACCTTGAAGCCAAAAGGACCTGATTTTAAGTCCTGCCTCAGATACATACTGGTAATATGATCCTGGTCAATCTTCTTAATTTCTCAGTGATTAAGTTTAGGCAACTCTTGGATTATAAATTGCTGAGAAGATGCAGAACTGTATTGATAACCAGATTTTCTTCACCTGAGAGATCCTGATACTAACAGAATCACAGGTTCAGTACTTAATGATCTTTATGTGTATTCTGCAATTATCTACATGGTGGCATTTTTTGCTTATGTTCATGAACAGTGAAATATAAGATAGCTGAGTTTCCCTTTAACAGATTGACACCCCCCACCTCAGAATGAATAAGAAAACCAACAATATATGCTTGCTCCTTTATTCACCTGCCAAAGGAGAACTTGGGAGCTATCATAGCATTTAACTGGACAACCCCAAACCTTCATTGAGGAGGAATTGAAATTGATGGTTCAGTTTCTCTAACAATATGCCAACTCCCTAATTTGTGGATAAGGATTTCATATTTAAAGTACTTCTATACCTCAACATTTTAAGGATTTTGTGATTTTGTTGGTGTAGGCATTCTCTTCATCAATGTAGGTTGCAAAATTTCACAATTTAATAGATAATTTTCAAGAATTGGAGTAACATCTCTGCAAAAAAAAATCACATAGCTAAGCAATGAGATCTTGATGAATTTAGATGTCATTCTTGGATGAAAGTCATATAGTACTAAACCAAGTTTTTATTCAAACTTTCTAGTTTAGTATAAAGTACCAGAGCTGCTGGGATGGATTATGAGAGCCAAGGGTCCCTTCTACACCATAGCAGGCATAATATTAGGGCTTTAATGAAGGAATATTTTTTAAGTGCCAATAGTTAAATTAAACTTGTTTTGTTTTTCCTCTGGAACAAATCACTCTGTTTCCTTGGGGAGAGGTTGTTTTAAGAGAACAGCAAACCTAAAAACTATACAGTTATTAGCACTGTGATTCTAACATCTGTCACCTTGAATATTTCAGGATGTTATTTAAATAGCTGCCAAATTTTCCCCTACACAGGTGCTATGTAGGATGAAAAAAATGAATAGATGAAGTCTATTCATACTATTCAAGTTTCCAATACAATAAAGTTTATAAAACTCAATCTGAATTGTTCAAGAAATGGTTCTCATTAATTAACAAAATTAATCTTTAGAGCAAGAATCTCAAGATTTTGTCATCTCATTGATGTTGATCATCCATTAATAATACCAAGAGTTCATATTTGTAGATTGGTGAAAAAGAAATGTATTGATTCAGCTCAATTTTCTAGTACTGTTGGTCCACTATGGAAACAGAAGGATGCTTTACAGAACTTAAAAGTCTTTAGCCATGTTTCTAAATTTTATAGCACAGTTTTTGGACAGACTTCCTAAGATTTATATGCAAATAACTTAAGAGAACATTTGCTTTCCAAGGTATGAATAACTTGTCAATTTGAGCAAGAAAGTCTCTCCTGTCTTCTGTCTCCTGCCTACCTCAATCTTATACTGTCTTTCTAGAAGGTGGTAGAAGAGACTTAAAATCAAAAATCTGTCTGTGAGTCATTATCTTGTGGTCTTTTCTACATAGAAAGTAATCATATTATTTGGTTATGAAGTACTTCTATTTTGGTCATCAGTGTTGTCACCCTATAACTTCTCTCTGTCCTTCACCAACTCCAGAAACATAGCCCCAAGGAAACAGTGACTTGTCCAGAGAAAAAGGAGGAAGCATGCACATTTCTCCTGGGTCTTTTGTATTGAGAGTTTTCTGAGGCTAAGAGAATGGTGTGCCCTTTTAGGTATCAGCATTTTAGTGGTATAATAACACTCAGGCTGAATTCTTTTTAATTCAGATTCACAATTCCTTTTCTCTCCTTGGATTTCATACACATTGTTTTCCTAAACATCAGACACCTAAAATGCTCTGCTGGTAGCAGAAGTTCCATCTGTTCTAAGAAGATATACTGAAAATTCTTGGCACTTACCTGTGCTTAATAAATAGTCTTTTAGGTTTTAAAAGGGAAAAAAAAGTGACTCCTGCCATATTCTCCTAAGGGCAGGGCTAACATATGCTGGTGATTGCAGAGGCACTAGGGTGGCAGAATAAGTTTCACATCTCAGACTGGGCCACCACCAGAATTTTATATTGTTTTTGCTTTCGAGTGCTGATCAAAAGGGCTGAGATAAGTAACAATAAAGGATTGGAGTACTTAATTGGGATTCAATATCTAGCTCAAGATATAGGAGATAATTCTTTACTTAAATCAACCTTGCTTTACAAAGTTTGGTGTTATATGTTGGCTCCTTGCATTGCTCACTTCTGACCTCCACTGAGCTCCTAGAATGGTACTGGAATGAGTCCTACTACACTTCTTTCAGACTTATCTGTCTTAGTAAAGCCATGGATTTAGATATTATCTTTCCATTTTGCATCACAATATGTCTCTGGACCTTGAAATTATGGCTAGGCAGGATGGTATTGACATAAGAACTCTTAGTAATTCCTGGGTGAAGATAGTGTACGTTGTCTCAAACATGCTTAGCCCAATACTCCTTAAGGTTCAATAGGCTAGTCATCAAGGATGATGAGTCAGTGATGATAAGGAGACCTGAGAATATGCACTATGAGGCTTTACTGAAGGAACTAGGGAATGGTTAACTTGAAGAATAGAAAATATGTGTTGGAAACATGATAAGAGTCTTTAAGTATTTGGAGGTCTGCTGGACCCACAGTATACTAGAGAGGAAACACTTTTGTTTTAGTACCCAATGGACAAACCCAGGAACAGTGAGAAGAAGTTGGGAAGTGCATTATGCTTGATGTAAAGAAATCTTCCTGACAATTACTGCTATCCCAAAGAGGGATGATGTGCAAAATTTTCAAGGAATTCCTGTCTAGTACAGCCTGGATTAGATGAGCTCTGAGCTGTCTTCCAACCCATTTTCTGTGATTCTTTAACTTTTTGCTCTATTTGTTATTAGTTATTATTTAAATTATTGGTTTATATTTATTACATTATATAAGTTGTTGTTTCAAATAATACAAACTATTATAATATTGATGATTTTACTTCCTGAATAAATACTCTCTATTGTTATCTTGCACTCAAACAATATTCTGAGAAATGTTTAAGAAATAACATTTAGGAAATCATGCTGAAATTGTCCTTTCTATAAAAAGAAAACATTATTGAGGTTATTACTTAAAAAAATTTTAACTTAGTTACACTTAAAAAAACAACCCACACTTAAAAATAAATATTTATTTAAAGATAATATAAACTTTTAAAAGATCATATAAATCACATAACTTTACATTCATTGTAAGGGTGTGGATCATAGGAGTCTGATCAAATTGAGGAGGATATTATATTGATAAGATTATAATTTATGTTTTTTAATGTTCAGATTGACAAAATTATTCAATTTTAAAATAATGAGATTATTGGGCATTTGTCACTGACTGAAAGCAACTGATGTGACACTGGAAAGGCTTAGTGATTGATTGTTTTTAGATTTGCTTTTGATGATCTTTGGTAGATTTGCTTCTTTCTTATATTTCTATGGCTGGTTTAAAGCATGACGTTCAAAAGGTAAGTCTCCTTGCAAACTTTTACTCTGAACACACTTCCACAACCATTTAATTTTATATAGGCACGTGAATATGGTTGTGAAGTCCATCACATGATTCACATCATTCTCTTTTTCCAATGGAGAAATTGTGTGCATGTGTGTGTGTGTATTCAAGAAAGAGAAAGAGAGAGAGAGAGAGAGAGAGAGAGAGAGAGTGAGAGAGCTCTTCCCCTATCATCATGCTGTTCTGACTCTTATACTCAGTGGATACACAGCATCTTATCTTAAATGATCTGTCTTATCTGTGATTGCTGTCCTCATTTCTCAACAGTAAAAACGCATGAAGCTGCAATGTTTCAATTTCTTCAGTAAAATTTTATGGGTTTTTTGGTACCCTTCTTATTGGTAGTTGTCTTACATAAGATAACATTTATTCTGTAAACATAATAAATTTGTTTAGCATAGTAACAGCTAGTACATTGTCTAAACTTAAGGACTTTATGGATGATGAGTTTTAAAATTATATTTGAGGTGAAGTATGAAGCAAATTTTACTAGTAATAGAACTGCTTAAGAAGTACACATTACATTCATCCATCACGTATTTTGTGAAAAAGTAATTATGACACTGGTTCTGGTTTCTTTCACTTTCTGCTCCAATTCTCCAGATTGCCAATAGCCTTGCCTTCACACAGGTCTACTTCCTGTCCTACACACACACACACACACACACACACACACACACACACAAACACCCTTTCAATGTCTTCTTTATGTATTATCTTCCACCATTAGAACCCATGATGTTAGGGACTATGTTTTTTGTTTTCATCTGTATTCCGAAAATTTAGCACAGTGTATGACATATTGTAAATGCTTAATGAAAACATTATTCACCATTAATCATTTATGCAAAGTTTTTCAAAAAACACCTGGATAATGAGATTTTTGAAGTTAAAAAAAGATGGTTCAATGCAATGATAACTTTGTATTATGAATAATGGGCATATACAAGAAATACACAATCTAGGTTCTACCTTAGAAATATCAACAAGGAACTACCTGGAAAATAGTTAGGTAAAATCAATGAACTCACAAAAATGAATACATTAAAATATTTTAATGTATAATCTAAAAGGAAAAAAAGCTGCAAAAGACATTTGTAAAACGTTTTATAAATATAATGTATGAAAATTCTGTATTTGAATAAAATCTAGATCTTATATACTTCAATTTAAAACCAATGCAATTGGAAATATGACCTGTCTATATAAAATCATTTTTCATACCTTTTTGTGTTTGACAGGTGTTCTTTTGAATGAAGTTAGTCATAAGGCCTAAATTGCATAACATGTCAATCCTTAAAATGATTGTGTATTATTACTGTTAGAGTAAATGACATAGGAAATATAAAGACATAATTTCATTTGCTCAATAACCTCAATTCTACTGACCAATAATCAGTTTGGAAACTCTTCTAAAGGATATTTTGGTGCATTTTTTTTCTTTCATTTGAATGAAATCTGTTTGGAGTACATGGTTTGATTCTAATTTCAATAAGTTCCCACTGGAATTGAGGTCAAAGATCTTGAAAGAATTATTGTGTGATCAAATTTGAAATGAAAAACAAAGACTTACTCAACAAAAAGCAAAGACAGTTTCAATCTGTATATTGATTTCAGTGAAAGGAGAGAAATTAGCATAATATCTAACTCTAAATATCATGCCACAAAATGATTTATTTGGAAAATTCTGCTCATATCAATGTCAATTTGCCATATTTTTGAAATGTGTTGTGACCTTTCTTAAGATGAAAACAGCAACAAAAACACACGCATTTTGTTCTATCCACATTTTTAAAAGTTTGCTTAGTCATTATGTTTGTGTATGGATTTATTCATACAACTATTTAAAAATATTGAGAGGCATATTCTTAATGATTTAAAATTTTTCAATTTTATTTTTGGATGTTGGGGGATTTGGGTTTTTAGATTTGTTGAATAAGTAGGAATCATCATGACTTCAGTGAAATTAGTCATTTAGAAGAGAACAATTAATCAATTCAATTTAACACTATTTTGGTCTCTACTAAGCACAGTGCAAAATGTAAAAAAGATTATAAAATAAACTTTCCAAACTTCCATTAAATATAGTAAGATTTAACTTGGAGAACATGACAGCCTATGCCCTCATCCCTTCATTCATCAATTCATTGTTCAGAGGTCACAGGCATAGTGGACTTTATATTGGATCTCAAGTCAAGAAGACCTAGATTTGAATCTTCCTAAGCTGCTTACTTCCAGATTATTGGCAAGATCTAATGACTTTCAGCCTCAAAGTCCTCATTTATGAAATAACAATAATAAATAATATGTACCACATAGTGCTTTTGCAAGAAAACAAAAATACAAATTTAATTGATAGCCTTCAAGTATTATATCTGTCAGTTATTATCACCACATGTAAGGCACAGTAGCCATAAATTTAGATGTAATCTGTTGTCAAGAGGTCCGAATCCCAAAGGACTCCAGGCTCATACAGATTGGATTTGTTTTTGTGGGTTGACGCCAGGTAGGTGATTTTTGCTGGTACCATCTAATTGTGTTCCAAGGAAAATTTCCTACTATTCTCATGGTATAGCTTGTATATATGTGCTCCTAAATGTGGAGAATTGGCTCCCTACTTTAAATACAAGCACTTAAAGTACCAAGTACACATTGAGTATAGGACAGCCTTTGTTTTTCCTCTAAGGAAAATGCTTAAGTAGCAAAGAAAATACAGGTGCATGTGAGAAAATGCAGAAATACATAAAGTAAGGTTTCTGAAAAAAAGATTGCTATAGTCAAGTCAACAAAGCATTTATTAAGTGTCTACTATGTGCCAGTCACTAAACACTGGGGATACAAAGAAAGCAAAAGCAAAAACAAAACAAAAATCAGTGCTGCATACAGGAATCTGATATTCTAATGAGGAAATGGCATGTAAACTACCACATAAACTATATATAGAGAGGGGGAAATTGGAGATAATTAACAAAAGGGAGACACTAATATTAAAGGAGTTCAAAAAAGATGTTATAGAAGGTAAGATTCTAGCTGGAACTTGAAGAAAAGCAGAAGATTTAGGTGAGAAGGGAGAGAGTTCCAGGTCATGTGAGCATCTCAGATCCCTCCAAAACAGAGGAGATTGGAGTGAAGGCTATAGTCTGGAAAAGGGAACAGTGGGCATTATGGACAGAATTTAGACACATCTTGCCTACAGATAAATATTTCTTTTGGGGGACTACATTAAAACATGGGAAAGTATGTGAAAGAGGGGAGGGGAGCAGAGGGACAGAGAGGAGTGAGTAATGCATTGGGGTAAAATGAAGAATTAGCAATGAAGATAAGATTACCTATGTTGTTTCAGAAAGAGAAAAGCCTACAAAGGAGTGAGTGGAGAGAGGAAAGACTGAAAATAGGGAAAAGGAAAGGGTCCTTACTTTGGAGGTGGGAGGGGGTTCTGGTCATGTTCCCGTGAGTGAAGGGAGATTAGACCTTATATAAGGTGAGGCTTGGAAAGTCTACTTTTTTAGAGTTGGTTAGCTGGAACTCATGGTGGGGGGGGGGCAACTGGCACCTGGAGGAGTAGGAGGAATCTATTATGCTTAGTTATATGTTAACAAAACTGAGAATATCAAAAGAATAGAGGGATACCTTCAAGAATACAAAATACCCCAAAATATAAGAAAACTAGATAGAGATCTTAAATAACTCTACCTATAAAAAAGAAATAGATCTGGCTGTAAATGAACTAACAAAGAAAATGTTTCTTTTACCTTAAAAAATTACTGGTCGCTATGGATTTGCAGGAGAATTCTACCAAACGTTTAAAGAATAATTGTTACTTACACTTCACAAATAATTTTCAAAAATTGAGAAAGAAAGCATCCTACCAGCAACCTTTTATAAAATAAATATAGTCTTAAATTCTAACCCAGAGAAAGATAAAATGCAGAAAGAAAATTATAGACCAATATCATTGATGAACACTGATTCATAAATTTCAAACAGAAACTTATGAAACAGACTACAGTGATTTCACAAGATATCATTTAATTATGATCAAGTGGAATTTATAGGATACAGGGATGGTTTGATATTAGAAAAATAATCAGTGTAACTAATCAGAGGGATCTTTTTTTTTACTTTATTTATTTAATTATTTTTAGTTTTCAACATTCACTTTTATAAGATTTTGAGTACTAAAAATTTCTTCCCTCCCCTTCTGCCCCCTCCCCAAGAGAGCACATAAGCTGATATAGGCTATACATGTACAATCATATTAAACTTATTTCCACATTAGACACATTGTGAAAGTAGAATCAGAACAGAAGCAAAAAACCACAAGAAAAAACAAAACAAAACAAAACAAAACAAAACAAACAGAAAAAGAGAATAGTATGTTTCAATCTGCAGTCAGACTCCATAGTTCTTTCTCTAGATGTGGATAGTATTTTCCATCATAGGTCTTTGGGAATTTTCTTAGATCATTGCATTGCTGAGAAGAGCTAAGTCTATCAAAGTTGCTCATCCCACAACATTGCTGTTACTGTGTACAATGTCCTCCTGGTTCTGCTCACTTCACTCAGCATTAGTTCATATAAATCTTTCCAGATTTTTCTGAAATCCACCTGCTCCTCATGTTTTATGGAAAAATAGTATTCCATTACATTCATATATCACAATTTGTTCAGTCATTTTCCAATTAATGGGCATACCCCAGAGGGACCATTTTAAAAATATTATTAAAAGTATGTATCTGAAAACAAAAGCACATATTGTATGCAATGGGCTTGCACTAGAATCTTTTCCAGTAAATGCAGGAGTGCAGCAAGGATGCCCACTCTTCCCACTATTATTTGACATAGATTTAGAATTGTTATCAATAGAAATAATAAAAGAAAAAAGAGATTAATTGGGTAAAGATAGGTAAAGAGGAGATAAACCTATCACTATTGCTGATGACATGATTATTTACTTGGAAAACCCCAGGGAATCAGCAAAGATACTTATTGAAAAAATTAGTAGCTTTAGCAAAGTTGCAGGCTACAAAATAAATCCTAAGAAATCAAAAGCATTTTTATGTAATAATAACAAAACAAAAGTAGCAATAGTAGAAAGGGAAATTCCATTCCAAATAACTACAAAATGCATAAAATATCTGGGGATTGGCTTTGCAAAATATCTAAAATATTTGTATAAATTCATCACAAAGTATTCCTTAAAGAAATAAAGAAGAACCTAAATACTTGGTAGAATAGTCAGTGTACATGGCTAGGTTTTACTAATATAATGAAAATGAAAATGATAACACCACCAAAATGCATTTTAATCTTAATGATATGGCAATAAAATTTCATAGTAGATATTTTATAGAACCTGATAAAATAATAAAATTCATTTGGAAAAACAAAAGATCCAGAATATACACTGAAATGATGAAAAAAAATTAAGGAGGAATAGAACTCCCTGGTCTCAAACCATATTATAAACCAACCAGCATCAAATGCTAAATTTGGACAAAAATAAAGTATTTAAAATAGGATTTTATCTTAAAAGTACATAATGTATAAATGGCACTATATTGTTTGAAAACAGAAAAAAATCTCATTTTAAGCAAAGCAAAAACCTTTGGAGAAGTATCAATCAAGTGTAACTAAAGAGATTCCAACAGGCAGTGGATGAAGAAATCCCAAAATGACTTGATCATTTACTAATAAAAATAAGATTATACTTTTATCTTGCTATTGCTATGGCATAGTTGATAGAGAGCCAGAGAGCCAGTCTCAGTGTCAGAAAGATGTGCCTCTATATACTGGCTTTGTCATTCTTGCCAAAGCTTTATGCCACACACATATAGACACACACACACA